>NC_080034.1:10225026-10528056 GCF_030020395.1 Manis pentadactyla
GCAGTAGCACAATTTAAAGGTGAATTATGGGAACAAACCTATTATACTGCATTAAGGACATATAGATCATTTATACTTTTATGAATATATTGCAAACTATGAGGGAATCTCAGTACTGAATTTTGATTTCATAATCTGCAATTGTATATGATATATTTAGTTTTGTATAAATGTAATATCATTTGCAGTCACCATCAATGCATTTTTACCAAGTGAGACAGCCACCTTTACTGAAAATCTGTGCATCTTAAATATCTGGGGAAAAATAATTCTCATGAAGTAGTGTCTACTTTATGTAAGAGGAATGTCTGCCTCATAGACCTGCTGAAAGCGCAAATCCAGATTTTGAATATACAACACAAAGAAATCCATACCATCTACACAGGCAGGTATGATGTTGAAGTGACAGGGCTTTTGAGAGCCACTAATCAAGTTGTGAAAGGTAAAACACAAACACAAACAAAAGGTGACAAAAAGCACCCGAGTACTTTGCATAAAAGTAAATTTCAAACAAAACTTAGAGAAAGATTATTCAGAGTCCATGTATAGAGACTTTAAAATTGAAAATACCTCAAAATGGACAGAAATTTCTAGAAAAATGGAGAGGCAAGCTCCTCATGAGCTCACCTTAGAAGAGCACAAACAGAAAATGAAACATTAGAACATTTTTTATAAGGAATACTAAACCCTAGAATACAATGAAATCTGGGTAAAATCATTTAACGAAAGAATAGGATGAATACTGATGGGGTGAGACCCAGCTTGGGGAGGATGATCTAATAGTTTTCTCAAACTTTAGCATGCATGAGGATTACCTGGATGGCTTATAGGGGTACTGATCACTGTACCCCAGCCTGGGGTGGGGCCTAAAAGCATGCATATCCATCATCTCCCAGGTGATGCTAAACCAGCATGCTGGCCTGGGGACCATGCTTTGACAAACCCTGGTTTAATGTAAATACCTGTTAAAGAAAAGACAAAACTGTTCCTATTTTGCTTCTCTACCAAGGAGAACTGTAGACAGTACTCAAAAAGAGACTAAAAGTCAACTACATTGAAGGAAGGAAAATAGGAATTAAATGAATACCTAATTATTTTAAATACACTCAGGTTTCCCGGTCCACATAAATGCCATCCCATCTCGGAACACAGACGTAGAACCTGGCTTACATGGCTCGTGATCTTTGAGTAATTATGGAAAGTCGGTGGAGCAAGGGAAAATGTTTCATCACTTCTCCAAAGAGGGAAATAGTCGACTTTGGAAACCAACACCACTGAGATGGTCTCTTAGTAATATTTTAACATTGGGAAGGATTTTAATACTGGAAAGAATGCTTCCTAATGCCTTACACAGGCCCACGATGGGTTGCCAAGACATGTCAGCTATTCTGTGGCTGTGCTATGGTCATACCCTGCATAGAGTAATTTGATTGAATTCAGGACTGAGAATAGGAGACAAGTCTCTCATATTATTGTGATTATGACAACTCTGATTTCAGACTGCATAGCTGGTTAGTGGTTATGAGTCAAATCTGAAAAACTACACTCGGAGGGAGTCTGAATGAGGTGGGTGGAAGCAGGGTTCTATACTCCATTTCATTTCATCCCATTCAATTCCTTTCCTGAGAGTTTAGAAGATCTAGAAGGTATTCTTATCAAACTTTCAGTGGCCAAACAATTTCAAATGGAGAGAATACTAACCTGAAACTAGGAATATAATAGAAAATAAAGATAAAAGCAAAGGCCAGAGTTTTCTTCAGGGGGGAAAAAAAAAAACCCAGAACATTTACATAATCTTAGCCCAGAAATCTGGGAATCTTAGCCTCTGACAGCTACTACAAGAAGTCTTAGGGATTTGAGAATGACAACAGCCTGACATTAGAACTGTACCAGCTGCTATGAAGTCAGATGAAAATGAAGATAGCATTAATACAAGTAAGGAGCCAAATGTGATAAATGCTGGATAAGTATGTATATATTTGGGCACTACAGTTTAAAGTTATTAACAAATTGGAGACCACCTGGGCACCTTGCCTGCCTGGGAGGATGCTATGAGGAATGGATAAGGAAACATAGTTTGTTTAGTCTGGAGAAAAAAAAGAAGACTTGGATTGGGCTAAATAATATTTGCATTCAAATATTTGGATATTTACATGAAGCAGACATCCACTTTTATTCAGATGGCAGTACTAGCCAGTGAATAAAAGGAAAAAATAAGATCTATTCTGTCCCAGTGTAAAGAAGCATTTTCAACAACTGGTAATATCCCCAAATGACAGGTAGTTTCCTTTAAAACTCTTGAGTCTACTCTTGGTGAGAGTTGAGCCGCCGGCTGGAGAACAACCATCAGGAACACTGTGAAGGGACCCGAGCACTCTAAGGAACAGGTGTGAGTGGTTTCTCCCGGCCTCCGCTGAAACTGCAATTATGAAACATAGCAGCTACTATGAGACAGACAGACAGACAGACACACACACACACACACACACACACACACACACACACACACACGATGGTATTTATTTCCTCCTTACCACAATCCCCATTCCACACATGACGAAACTGAGGCAGAGAGAGAGGCTGAACTGGCCGGCCTTACACCTGACAACCAGCATCAGTGGAATGGAAGTCTCTGCCTCCAAGCAGGTGCCTTTTCGCTTTCCCGGTGCTCCCAGTTGACCTTCCTCAGTTTCTCTCTCCTTTCTCATCCCCCAACCCCCGCATTCTGCTGTTACAAGACTTCCATTCGGAAGATTCTATTTATTCATCTGTGTGAAATGTGGTATGAAACCACATTTTCCTGAAGACCAGAATCCGTAATAATGATTTAACATCCCTAATGATTATATTTTCAAAATCCCAATATTCTTACCTGATCGACAAGCAATGTCTACATCCTTCTCAAAGTCTGTCTGTAATAAGAAATAATAAGGTATAGAATCATCACTGAAGGAAGAGCTCAAGTGACTTTATCTATTAGATTATCTGATGCTTACAGCTATCTGACTAGGAAGTACTGGTTACTGTTTTGTGTGAAAAACTTTCTCAAGGAAAAATCAAATTGCTTTAAAGAATATTTCTTAGCGACCAGATATTAAGCAAAATCAATGGAATCACAACATACAGTTTTAATAAGACAATACAGTAGATACAACTGTCATCTTCAGTCAGTAGATTGACACCACATACAAAAGGATAGAATGTTAAGGGAATTCCTTAAACCATAATAAAAAGAATGTGCATTATTATGAATATACTTAACTAAATGTATTTTGTAAATTTGTATTTTTTAAGCATTTATTTTGAATATGTGGTTTATAGTGTCATACCTTGTAATACAGCTTTGTCATACTGACCCATTTTCACTCAAATGTGACAAAAGGATTTTAGGTTCAAGAATTAAAGTTGAAGATTAAGCAATACTAATCTGGTCTAGAACCTGCTGGAGTTCAGCTCCATCCTCATATTTTCTCCAAACTTTTATTTTAAACAAACTATTATTTTAAATGGCAAAATTAAATCAGCCCATCTTAAGAAGTCTTCCAATCATATACCTTTCCCTATAAACATTTTAAATTAGAAATTTCAGTATTCTATTTGTCTTTAATATAGAATTGATTATTCCTTCTCAAGTCTTAGTTACTAGTATATCACTCATTACTTTATGTTGTCTAATCCCAAAACAATAATATATCAAATAGGTTATAAAAGAAAATCTCTATTATATAAGCCCTGATTTTAACAACACATAGTTTACATCTTACCACATTACCAAAACGCACCAAAGTGGCTATGCCTAAAGCACCCCTTAATCCCAGACAACAGGCAGCATTCAGGTATGACAGCTGATCTTTTACTGGAGCTGCGGCCACCCCCTGGGCTGTAGGGTGGTGGCTCTCACCTGCGCCTGCACATTGGAACCAATGCCTGCCTGGGTCCCACTCCAGAGATGCCGGTTTCATTGGTCTGGAGGGAGGATTCTAATGTGCAACCAAGGCTGGAAAACCACTGCTTTCAGATTGGACGTGCAGGTCCATAGAGTTCTGATCTATAAATAAAAAAGATCCTATGGACGAAGTTATCCCTAAATCTTTGCAAGGATGAAAATACTCTTTGGTGTTGCATAGAAACACACTCAACACGCCTGGGGACCAGTAACAGATAATGGACTCCTAAGCAATCCAGATAGAATAGTTACCTGGTATCGGACTTCCAAGTCTGTTCATGAACTACAGCCAGAGTCACTCAAAATGGGACTTCAATACTAGATACTATTTTACTAATAAGAATATTTGTTCATTCCCTTCACAAATCACGATTGAATTAACAATCAGGGAAAATAAAAGCTCACCATGATTTGAGCATGCCCATTAGGGAAAGAACTTGAAGAATCAGCATTGATTGGATCCTGACAGTTTCTCAATCGGCATCTAAATGCATCCTGAACCTGTGAAAAAAAAAATGACATTCATTTTTTTCTGTCTTAGTAATGACCAGATACTGGTTTTTTTGGCAATCAACTGAGATAGTGGTTATTGTTTTTATGAACTACTACCCATTTTGTTTACTTCTTAATGCAAACGCTGATGTGTCTGGACTTTGTGCTATGCCAAGGAAATGTATCACTTGTGACCTACAGGGGCAAAAAGTGCTCTTCAGCTGTCAAAGCGGGCATGTCTGGCTCAGCACTAATAATTAGTGCCAGAGAGATTTATTTCCACTGTTACACACAATATATATGTCTTTCAAGGGGGATTTCTTATATGTTATGGCATAATCTTCGTAACAGCTTTAAGCACTGTGAACAATGAGATTACTCAATGATCTTTCGACTGGAATTGATCTGGAATTTTCCTTCTATGTCTCCTGTTAGGCACCATATCGGGGGGGACTATATCTCGCCTCCCTTCACGTGTGATGTGCCCTGATGTAAAAACGAAACAGAACCAAACAAAAAGATTACAGAAATGGCTGTTTCTGGCTGACTGTCTGGAAATAAAAAGTCACTTAGCAAAGCCAAATTTCCTTAATATCCATTCACATTTGGATTCTGAGTAAAGAATAAACATATCTCAGGGAAAATTGAAGAACATTAAATCCTTTATTAACAACAAAATAAACATGAATAGATGAATAACACGCACACAATCAGTCGATAGTTACTGTGATCGTGTGATTCCTCTGCCTCAGCGCATCTCCGTCTCCCGTGGCCTAACAAGCTGTTGACAGATGTCACAAGTAGCTCCCTGTCCCAGTCATTGACAAGGTCATGTTTCTAATGTTCTGTGTTTCTGACTTCACATTACTGGTATTCTCCTTCTAGTTTATTATAATCGTTTTATTCAATGAAAAAAACAAAGCACAGGTAATGTCGCATTTCCTTTACTTTACTGACATACCTTCATAGAAACTCTCAAAGCAAACACATAATGATCTTTAACTTTGAAACACCATGATATAAAATGTCCCGTGCTGTTTTATTGTGACATGTGAGTAGTACACGTATTGGCCAAGAAAAAACTGAGCCTGTTAAATCATTTCCAGCTCCTCCCACCCACTTTGTAAGTTATTATTGCAAGATTTGAAAGTAACATGGAGTTCAGTCACCACCTCCGAGTCCTGGCTAGCCAGTTCAGTAATGAGACCTTTGTCCGCTTCTGTTTGTCCACCCCGGGTTCTCATCCCAGGGACGGGGTCACTAACGGCTGAGAATCCAGGGGTGGGAGGGACTCTTTCTCTCTGACATCTCTTCCATTCTCTGATTCTCATATTTCAGAATCTGGGACTGAGACTCTCGGAGGAGTTGCTTGATAGAACCGAGCGACTTTTCAAACACATCAGTAAAAGTACAGGTTCAGTGAAATCTAGTCTGACCACCTTTTCCTGAAGAACTGGATAAATATTTAAAAGTTAATTATCCAGCTTTTACCCTGAAGGAGACATGACATGGGGTAAGTCAGTCTTTAGATACCATTGCTTCCAGGCTCCTCCTCTTTAGATTAAGAAGATTTAATAGCTGAAAATCATAAAGTGAACACAAATTAATAATCAAAAATTGGTAATGAGTCTAGTGTTTGCCAAATGATCACTGTTTCTGTTAAATAGAAACTTGCACTGGGGGAAACCACAAAGAAATGTATCTGTTTTTAGAGAAAAAAACCCGAAGGACTAACATCAGAAAAACAGGTACATGCTGATTTTCTGTGTGTGTCCTGAAGCAACTGTTCAAGAAGCACAATTTATAGAAGAAGATAAATAATATGTTAGAAATATTGCCTCCAGGAGCTTGTCACATGAAGAGATTTTTTTTCAGATCTATTTCTAAATACTAGCATAGATAAAATATGAAAGGTGGCACTTGGTAATACCAAACAATGCATTTAACTGGTCCTCACCGCTCTCTATTTTTCAGACCTTCAGAGTGTAGCTATCAAGGCTATTTTTGTCCAACAATGAAATATGGAAAAGCAACTTCTGTAAGTTTCTCTTCAAAATCCACTATCTGATTTCTTGAAGGAGACATAAAAGAAATCTCTTTTTTATAACACACACACACACACACACACACAAATCGATACCTAAAACTCCCAAACTCCCAAATATGACAATGGATTAAGGGCATTTCTACGCTAGAGAATGATGTCAGCTTCACGAATTAGTCAGTGCTATTCAGAAAAAAATATAAAACAGAAAAGCATAACAATTCTCCAGTAAATTCAAGATCATTTTAACAGTCACATCAATGCCATAATTAAAGTGTTAGATTCCCTGACACTTTTAGTGTCTCTGTTATTTCTAATTCAGAAAGCTTTTCGAGAGAAACTTTGCTTGATTCCAAATGCTCCATCTGATTAAAAAAATTTTTTTAATTGTATGCAGGCAATGTAGATGAATTAGTCTTAAATATTTGTCTAACACTATCAGGGAAGAATGATTTCATTTGATTTCTTTCTGCATATATATTCCTTATAACAGAAAAGGGTGTTTCAGGCAATAGAGTACATAGGAAATACATCTGTAGCTATTTGGAAACATTTTGATAACTAATTGCATTTTCTATCAGGTAAACAAAAAAGACTATGTTTGTGAATTAATGTTACTGATGGAGAACACCTGAAATTTTTTAAAAAGCATGTTGACAAGAATCTTAATTCCAGATGAGGAGGAAATAGAACAAAACAAACAAACAAAAGACAGAATCTAGATCTGGCTGTCCTCTCTTGAAATTAAAATCTTTTGTGTCAACAGTCATATTTACAACGCTGGACAATAACAGTCTTGCTGTCCTTCTTGTCTTATGATTAAGACTGAAGAAAAATAGTTGTTAATATTGGTTATGTAAGCTTTCTAAGCTGACTTACTATTTGTAAAGAACAAGTCACGTTTTTTAGGCAACAATTAATTTAAAATTTATTTTTAGACACTACAACTGAGTTCTTGAAATATTATCATTTTTTAAACTTACATAAGACCAGTGAGTACAATTTTTCAATGAACCTGTGCAGAATAATTACTTAACATAAATTATGGCACAGTTAAAATCTAGACTTCAAAATTTCCTCTCTTCATGATAATCTGCCTAAGAGTTTGTTCCGCCTTAACTGTCAGCCAGGTGGAGGGATAAAAGGTATTGGGAAATAGCAACGAACAGATACATAAATTGCCTTGGAATATTTAGGGAACTTTAAGGAAATCTGATGTCATGCTGTGACATGAAAGAAATATAAGAAACATCTTCAAAAGTCCGGTGACGTACAAAGAATGGGCTCTCAGGTTATCTTCTCCAAGTGTCCAGCCGGGACACCCAAGTGAAGCTGCAAGTTCCTTCTGGGAACTGCCCTAAAAACTCCTGGGAAAACCATCAGTCCTTTTCTTGCAGTGGATTCCTGGATGAGACACGAGTTCGGAGAGCTCAGCAGTGGGTCTTGCTCCTGTCTTGCCCCCGTGGGAGGGCGATCTGGTTCACCTCAGCAGCGGCCAGCCAGGGCTTCCCGGAAGGCGGGGCAGAGTGTCACTGTGGGGGTCAAGGCCAGGTTTGGAGCTGCTGGGGAAGAATACCCAGCAATGACTGGCAACCTTGCAGTTTAGAGAAAAACCTCCCAGGACAGGGCTGCCCTGTTTGAGATGGGCTCTGTAACCAGCTACGGAGCCGCTCAGACCCAGAATCTTCACCTTGTAAGAAGACAGTTTTATTGCCAGTTGTTTTTCTTGATTTCTTATTCCAGAGATCATTTTAAGACAAGAAACTAAGTTATATTCTTGTAAGCATTTGATATTGTTCACTTGGGAGGAGGGGACTGTCTTACAATTCTGTTTTTTTTTTTCTGAATCTAATGTCTACTATTGTTTCTTTTGATTTATATTCAAACAAATGGCTTAGCTCTTTGTAAGCATATTACAGTTCACATAATTTAATCGTTCAATGAACAAGTAAGATTGTTTTCAATTTCATATGTATTGTCAGTTGATACAAGCATAAGTCATATGAGTGACTTCACATGATTAAAATATTCCCCGAAATCTTGAAAAGTAAAGGAAATAAAACAAAATTTTTTTTTGCCTTTTGGTATACATTGAAGGAAAAATACGAACTTCAGTTTTTCAGATTTCAGTCCTACTGACCTTCCATTATAATCCTCCACCACCTAAAGGCTCTATCACTTCATCTCAAAATTGTTTTAGCTTTTTATCTTTTTCCTATCAGTTTAGGGGGGTCACATAAGCCTCCCTAGATGACATTTAACATCCCTAGATGGCCTGAAAAAAATATAATGACATTTCTTTAGCACAAAAATAAGAAAAGAAGGTAAGTTATACATGAGATACCAGCACCTCTGCATCTACTGAAGTGATTTCATTTTAGCCTCATGTCATCCACTGAGGCAGACAATAAAAACTTAGTTCATGACCTCTTACTTCTTATACTTTAAACCTTTATTCCAGACATAGTTAACTTCCCCTCACCAGCTTAACAATGCTGACAGGTGCAACCCTGGGGGTGTAGAAGGTGGGTGAGGGGGGTGGGGTTTACCTCTCCCTCTGGCCAGGCACTCAGAAGAATTTTGGGTAAGAGCAAGCCACAGCTAGATATGACCTGGCAGACATGCCAGAGTTTGCGTATGTCTGTCTCAGTTCTTCACTGATGCCATCTTATTCATCTGATTTCACGCTCTTAGGCTCCTAAACCTCTGCATGGATTTGGAGGCCCACAAGTCAGTTTAAGATGATGCAGATATTCATGATATCACTGGAATTATGCTCAAAGCAGGAAAGCTTGATCTGGAAAGAGGTGAGATTGATATTCCTCACCTAAGAAAGGGGATGACTATTGGGTGAAGGGGGGGTTGGTGATTTTTGTGAAAAAGTGTATAAGAATATAAGCATATTGTCCTAGCTTGTATCATGTCCATGCTCCTATTTAAAAGCAGTCTTTGTTTTCCAGTCTCTGTTCTTATAAAATTCAACTCTACTTAAGTATCTTTAGCCAGTCTCCATTTCCAGAAACACATCCTATTTTATTAAAAACACATAAACAAAATCTTTAAGTTTCTATTGGCCTTTCAATTCAACCTGACGAAGACAAAGCTCTTGGCCACTCACTTCCTTCTCTCTTCAAGCCGTGTCCTTCTGAGCAAACTGAACATGTCAGGATTGGTACGTGACAGCATCACCCTGGGTCGCTGCCTACTCTATAAAATCTATTGGATTTCTTCATGACACCACTCACAGCGGCTTCTTAACCATGGCCACTAAACGCTCCATTGAGAAAGCTCTAAAACACCACTTACTGCTATGCCCTCAAATGTTGTCATTGTCTTTCTTGGTCCTGCAGTCATAGCTGTTAAAAAAAAAAAATTCACTCTAGTGTCCAGAATTATATCACTTGCTCTAGGCCTCCATGGGCCCCAGGTGGTCCCAGAGAAGACTTTCGTTCCTACTCTTCACCAAAGGCTCAATCCCAGGGAAGCCAGATGCCCAGGAACCTCTGTCCATCTTCCTCTACTTGAAACTTTCATTTAATCCTCCAACTGCATTTTCTCCCAGGACCCTATTATGTTCTGAGTCTCCCGTCACCCAGTCCCTCATCTTCAGAGACCCGCTGAGACCCCTGCCTCCCTCATTAAGGGAGCACACAGACAAGCCCTCCCCTAATAACGAGTCACACCTCATTTCCCTGTAAACAGTCAAGCTTGGAGATTCATGCACCTCTTCATCTTGACTGTATTACATGCCATGTGACCTCTTTTCAAAGTGCTGTCTAGTTATTTCACCACTATTTGTTTCATTTATTTTTAAAAAATGGTTTATTTGGGGAGAATATTGGTTTTAGATTAGATAGAATATTGGTTTTATACATTCACTGTCACATGCTTTAAATGTTTATCTGTACTCCTTATGGAATTTATAAGACCAAATGGAAAATGGCAAAAGAAAAAAAAAGGTGGAAGGGAGTGGGAGAAAGAGAAAGAAAGAAAGGAAAAGCTGTTCGTGTTTATTTTAAGCATTTTGCTACAAAACTGCTTCACAGGTTTTGATGAAGATTCTGAGACCTCATCTGGTGCAGCCTAGACTCCTGCCAGTACCGGGGAAAAGGGGAAAGGGGAGAGGGGGGCTTGGCCCTCCTACTAACGCCACAGAACAGCCACAGGATCCTCATACATCTATCCAACAAAATTATCCTGTTAAGCACTTTCCTTTTTTTCCGTCCATTTAGTGAAAGGGTTTCATTGTAGCTTATTTTGTATCACAGTCTTGTTATTTTCCCCCTCTGACATCAAGCTGTAAGATTGTCTTAGAGGCAGGCACAGCCAGAGACAGGGAGATGAGAAGAATAAGCAGGCTCCAGGAAACTGGTTTCCTAGCAACAGTAACTATTTCAGAGGTTTCATAACTCTTGTGTAGTTTGAATTTCCATAGCAATGTGGAGAATAGTAAATAGTAGATGTCGTTATGTGTTTTAATGCCAATGAATTCTAATCAAGAAATGACAGATAAATGAAGGAAGTATCTAGATTCTATTAGATTATGTCTTATTAGGTATTAGGCATACTAGCTTCTAAGATCTAGTTTTGATGCCAAAAGTAATGTGTTGTGATAAATCAGATGGTTTAATGTTTAAAAAAATTCTTATTCCCTCGTTTTCTCTTTTATCAGAAGCATCTACTAAAGCAATTCAGGAGAGACAGGTGCTCCAGAAGAAACTACATTTTTCAAGAATACCAATTTGATGGAATTTAAATATTAAGATGTCAACTCTGAATGGAGGTCATGACAAGTTCTTAAGCAAATAATCAATTTGCTTTTATAAAATAGTGGAATATCACTGAGTTGACAGTACCATAGTGATCAATTTTCCCATTTCCCTCCTGACTGGAAATGATTTGGTTTTACAACTGGAAACCCAAAAAACAAAGGGATTTTTAAAATAAATGAAGCCCTATACACATCATATTTAAAATGCCACCTTACAGTATTTTGTTTCCTTTCTTCTCTTAAACTGCAAGACTATATTCCTCCCCTGTGGACACCCACCTCCTGCACAAGAAGACTGCAAAAGTAAATACGGGTGAAGCCTTTTGAATTCATATTAGAACAATCGTTAAAGACTAAAATGACCCAAATATGTAAATATGGGTCAAAAACACATAGAAATAGAAATACATATGTCTATATCCAGTTTATCTCATAATTGAAGGAAATATTCCTTCCATTGCTTATATATTTTTTTAAAAGAAAAATCCATATGAAATATCTTAAGTTTTTGTGGGAAAAAAAACCCAAAACCTTTAAAGTGTAAAAAGCAATTGGGAGACAACTATATTCCTAGGGTCTCCTAGGGGATTATGAAATAAATGAATAGATATGAGTCATTACCCAATATTTTACAGGTAGCTTTGGCTTTGGTATATTATTATGGAATGTTTGTTGATAGGAGACACAGAGAATATGAGAATACTCCTGGCCTGTGGTTAATGTTAGGGCAGTGTGAGTACTGGTAATATGAGATAGACCCATTGCTAGTGTTAGGCAATACACAGGAGGTCAAAGTTTCAGTGAATCCAGTGAGGCCCATTCTGAGGTGGTCTCTGGGATTTGCAAAACCCTCTTGCATAAGGTTCCTTTGGTTTTTCAGTAACAACTTCCTCAGGAATTCTGGAAGAGAATTACCCTGTAACTGAAATCTTCTCTGTGTACTTGCACAGGAAGGGTATTTGTTACAGGGTATTTGTAACAGTCAATACAAAAATAATGGATAAGTGATTTTTTTTCATTTCAGTGCTGGGATGAGAGTTAAACTATTAATTTATTAGCTACAAAATTATTCAATTTTAAATTAATCATTGAAAATGTAACAGAGCCAATATCCATATTTTTATACCCAATTAATACAGAAAACATATTTTTAGACACCTGTTTTAGCAAATTTATTACATGATTTGATTTAATTACACATAAATCATGTTTTTCTTACAGTTATCAGTCCAATTAGCAACTATGGAAAAGTTCTGATGGAAATGAATTTTTGTGCCAAGTATTTTTCTTCATTTGAGCAGCAAAAATTTGATAATAAGTCATCAAAATATCTGTCACTTTAAAACCTGAATATTTTTATTATTAGCCTAAGGCTATCTAAAAAGCTTATTTCTAAAAAAAAGAGACACTAATTTAGATGGGACACTTTTCCCCCTCATTTACACCTGAAGCATTAATATCTTCTGAAAATTACAGGCAAATATATCATGCATCTTGCTTAAAACCTGTAACCATTCATCCTTCATAGTCAACCAAAAATGTATCATGTGTCTACTCACTTCAAACAGTTTTGTTACATAACATACTGGTGATAATACGGAAGCCCCACAGTATAATTACAGTTCAAGAAGAACACAGCCTTAAAATATTCAATTTCCTTTTAACTTTTACTTAACGTTGGTCTATAAATAATTAGAAACTTGGAAAATGTTTACTGCTGATATTCTAGGTAGAAATTTGCAACAAGAATGGTAAAGCTTGGCAACTGTACATTAAATGAGATTTTTTTAATGATGAAAAATAAGAGCACCCTTGCTACGTGAAGTCACTGTTCTGTTTTCATCATCTAATGTTCTTAGAATACATGTTTATCGATGACATCTGCATATTTTACTGAAGTAGCACGGAAATACTGTTCTCTCCGTCTAGTAAATCAGGTAAAAACCTTTGGTTACCTTCACACATCACTGTAACAACTATGTGGTGTGTACGCACATGCACGTGTGTTTTTGCAATGTGCACAACATGAGACAGCTCTCAAAGAAGCCAGATGATGCAAAATAACAACGCAGGCAGTTTTCTCAAAATTACTAGCTGGCACTGTGTCACTGTGTTTTAGTTGCCACCCTCCCCAGAGTAAATGCTAAAGTGACTCATAAACCTTGTAAACACTGTGTCAGCACTTGCAAACACTCAGAAGAAATTCTGTTCTGGTTGGAAAACAGTACTTTATCCCTAAACAACTCAAGTCTGAAATTTATCACTGTTTTAGATGGATCTGGTGCAAGTTGGTGTCTAGACATGTGAATGATGATGGATGACTTTTTTTCCTCATTGCTGACAATAAATCCCAACGATGACCTGGAGAAATGCTGTGATTACAGAAACACAGTTCTTGGGGACAATTACTTTCTTCCATGCTCTACTATATATATTTGTTTGTGCTTTTTCTGAGCATAGGCATCCATATTAAATCATTCACCTTTAGTGACCTTAACCACAATTTAGTATAGAGACAGAAGAACCGTGCATTAAATGTTTAACGTTTTTCCATCTAAAATTCAATTAGTTAAATATGAAGAGCGGGGATAAGCTGTGTGTAAGAAGCACGAGTTAGGGAGTTGGTTTAAGAAATATCATTGTATCATGTTTATGGATTATACCTTTTAAAAAATGCCACTCTACCCTCTTATCCACCAGTTTCTCTAACAGACTTATCTACACGCAGGACTCCATCAGAGCCTCTCTTGAATCTAGCCTCTTTGGTTCAAAACCTCTGGTTGTGTGCTTTCCCTTGCACACTCCCATCTGCTTTAATGCTTCACTTTCGGAGTTGAAGAAGTTCTGTTGAACTCTGCCTTAAAGCTTCCCTTTAGCTTTGATTCCCAAACGGTTACCTTTAGAGGAGACCAGCTTTAATCTGAACATCCAGATATTAACATAAAAGGTCACATTCCTCGACAAGGAGAATACTCTTCTAACCATCATCCCTGTCTTCCACAAGAATGATGTTCCTCACCTCTCTCCGGAGGATGCAGTGGACCATGACTATCACAAAGCCTTGCAATGAATCAAACACGGCAAAAAGTATTTGAAACAATATGGAGCGTTTGTCGGTCATGGCCAGAACCGCAGACATCCACGTCAGAGCCAGAAGGGGCAACACCACACAGGAGCTCCAAAGAGATGCCCTGTTGAGAGACACAGAAAGCCACATTACGTAGCTGCATGTCACCCCAGGAGATAGCCAAACCCCGATCAGCAAAGCATTATTGCATGTGGTACCAAGACCATTAACTCGGACACCACAAAGCTGATAATAACATTCGATAGTTTTACTTATTTTTTATAGATAATCCCACAATAGTTATGTAAGCAGTTGCCAATCAAATATTTAAGTAGGCTCTTAGCTCTAATATTAGCAAACATGACTTTTATTCCATCACAGCATTTTCTCACATGCACTGTACGAGATTTGTAACAAGAAGATGTAAATGATCGGGACTAACATGGCGTTACTGGCGGTGGCAGCTGACAAAGCTGTTGTTGAAACTACTCCACACTTGGCACATTTGAGCGTCAAACCGCTATGAGGCTCACTCATCTGACTGCAAACAAACAGAACACCCACAGAAAGAACAGAATATTGAATTGTCACCAAAAAAGAACGTTGCTGCCACAAAGTAGCTTTTAAATACGATTTCATGCAGAAAAGTATATCAAAGATGAATGCTTTAGATCGTTTTAAAGGTGCATTTATACATTTTTGTAACATTTACCTTCTAATAAGATGAGCCTTAGTCACATGCGAAGCATTTTTCCATCATTTACACCATAAATGGCTCTTGTGTCTACAGATCAAAATTGCCCAATACACTGAGTTAAACGTAAGCATGTATTTGTGTAGACATACAGTGAAAACCCTTTATTCAGACCCAATAATCAAACGTGACAGTACTCCTAGCTGCAAGAGTTTCACCGTCATCTACAGAAGGCACAGGATATCAATTAAAACCTTCTGAAACATGTATCTCAGAAGTCCAATATAGGAAGAAACATATTTTATCTTTAATCATTTGTAGAAGATAAAGCCTTTACTTCAGATTTGTATTTTCATATTTCTTCAAATTTTAGGATGATATTTTAGGATGATCTGAATATAGGGGATGATGAAATTTGATGAAATATTAATTGATAATAAAAAAGGTGATCATTTTCTGCTTTAATAAAAAAACACCTTTAATACAATTATTAAATTAAAAATATTCTTTCTGAACATTTTGTCATGGATTTCAATTTAGCATTTAAAATGGTCTGTTCTAGTCTAGAGCATTTTGCAGGTAAATTCTGATTCAGATAATTCAGATCCTATTTATTGTATCATAGAAGCAAAGACACACTCCATAGAAAGCCTTTATACACATTTTACATTAGAAATGAGTCCCTTGAAAATGACTGGTTTATTAGAACATAATCCTTTAGGAAAAAACAAAAGGAAATAATTTCAATAACAATTTAAAACACCTTGAAATTATTTTCAGTGGTGTATTTCTCTCATCCATTTCCACATGGTATTTATATCTAAAATCTAAGTTTGTCTGGTAAGTTTTATTAAAAATAATATTGTAGTGGACTTCCACTACCACGTGTATAATAAATATGGCAGGACAAAGAAAATCCTAAGTTGGCCATAAATCAGAATGTCTGGTCTCTTTTAAAGAAGTGCACTCACTGGTGAATAGTGTTTGATTGAGATGATAAATCTAAACACTATAAAGTAAGTAGATTGATCAGTAGCTTCCCTGAGAAAAATCAAAGTTTTCAGAGTTAGATGGGAGGGGAGGGAATATAACAAATCATTCACTTTACTGATTCAATGCAGGGCATATGTAGTAGTCACATGTGTCCCAATTTTTCAAAATACTAAATAAGCAAAATTCTACCCAGCCCGGTTTCTGAATGCCTCAATGGGCATGCCAATGTGTTTGAAACTACTCCCAAAGGAGTACCTACACCAGAATTCTCCACAGTGGCTGCACAGTACATGTATATTTCCAACCCCAAAGACTAATTTAATAAGACCCAGCCATCTGTATTCTTTAAAGTTTCATCAATTACTCTAATGAAAAGCAGGAATGAGCCCCACTGCCCTACCTATACGTTTATCTTCTATCCTAAGTTCCATCAGAGTAATATTAAAAAGGCATAGCCTAGTTATTTCCTTTACCACAGAAGAGAGGCTATTTGGTGTTTGTGCTTTGAACATGGATGTGGCTTTCTCAGTTTAAGAACATTTTGCCTCTAGGCTCTAAAACACAATTGAAAAGCCAAAGATTATTAAAAATTAACTTTAGTTAACAATATAACCACATATTTTAGTCCTGAAAAACACTGTAATTTGATCAAAGTATGGGCTTTTCTGAAAATAAATGTTAAGTCATTATTTGAAATGTTTATTTCTCTTTGAGATTTGAGACTGACGAAAGGGTCCACACATACTTCCCTCCAGTCTAACTGTTGAACACTATGTGTGATGTCTATTGGGGGGACACCTTTGGAATTCTATTATTAGGTATGAATGCAGCAGAGGAAATAGGCTGCTCAGGGAGATCGAATATTTTTTTTCCTAGTTTGCATGACCATTACAGAAATTAATACAATATGAAGAACACGTAGTCTAGATGCTGAACTGAGTTGCTGCAAGTGATAAAATAAAATTTTGTTTCTTTGTTATGGAGGAAATTATATATATAAATGCAAAAACTGATAACGGTTTAAAAAAAGTGAATTTTGCTTAAGTTCAAGTGTAACCAATGTCCACCAGAGCAGGAAGAGGGGTCATTTCACCACTGTCTCTGGGTTGTTCCATTTGCTTTTGTGAGGACCTGAGGTCTACAAGTTCTAGTTCCCTTCCCAATTTTCTTAGAAAAAAAAAAAATTGTGTCCGACTCGTTGTTAATACTATTAAAAATTCCCTGGAAAGAAAATACACAACTTCCCTTTGGAAAAATCTCATGGGATTTGTGCAAGATCCTGGTGATGTAGTCTCTTAAATTTCAGTTAGATGAGATAAAGCAGTTTAAAATAACAGATAAGAAAGTCGCACTTTAGAAAAAGGACTATGAGATATTCTGTTTGGGATAGTCTATGCTATTTTAGCTGTTTTCGTTCTTTCCAATTACATTTTATATGTGTTGATATTTGCACTAAATTCCCCTTTATATGTATATTTTATGTACTAGGAAAAAATCAATATTGTTTGGGCACTATAAAACTTGTCAAGCTATTGTATTATTAAATATTCATTCATTTGTTCCTTTATAAATATTTATTGAGCATAAACTATAAGCTTGGCATTATCTAATTATTGATTATAAAAAGAATAAAGGGAGCAAAGAAATAGGAAAAAACAGGAGGAAGAACATCTTGGTACCATATCTGATTCTAAATAATAAACAGTGTTTCAAAAGAAACACTTGATATATATATATATATATATATACACGTGTATATTCAAACAACCCAGAATAGTCAATATGTATAATTAGGGAGCTCAGTTGTTAAGTTAATCAATTAGCTTCCTGCTCAATGTTTCTTTAGTTAATTATGATTATTTGCTCCTCACCAAAGTCTGTCTTTATCACTGCTTTTCTGAGAACTAAAATTGGCCTCAAACATATCTTTTAAAAAAATTTCCTTCAATCACACTTTGGAACAGAGAGCAAATTTCAATCTATATGTACTTAAGCTAAAATAGTATTTCATATTATAGAAAAAAAGATGTTTTAAACCTAGACTCATAAATTTGTTAATAATTCTTTTCTGCTTTGGACAATAACCAGCATTCTACTTTTACATCACTTATTAACAACATTCCTATATTTTCCAGCAGTGGCCTTTGAACCAGAAAAGCCCTGTTTAACTCAGTTTTCCCAGCAAAACAAAATAATATGGTTTTAAATAGAAATAGAGGTTTTAAATTTAATATGTAGATTCAAATGACTTAATTTCTAAATTCATAATGTGACAATGTTGTCACTTCTCCTAAACTTATGCTATTTCTTACAAAGAACTATGTGGCTCAAACTGGGTATTACATATAAAGTGATTAAATGAAATAATTGACTGTAAGTTTAATAAATCCTTAGCAATTTACTCATCCTGATGATCTTATCTCTTTTTCTGACCTAAATGTCATGAATGGTAGAATCATGGATGTTTGACTATTAGAAGTCAGGGTCCTTTGAAAACAATCTACCCAGCTTGGTGTCTTCATTTCACTCATGGTAGTAATAAGCCAACATTTGTTGAGTGAGGGCTTGCTAGTTGCTAGATAAGCTCATGAATGCTTTGTACACTTTACATATGTTTCATACACCCTATTATGAGGCAAGAGTTATCCCCATTCACAGATGAGAAAACTGAGCTGCAGGAAGACTGAACTGCATGCCCATGGACATGAGCTACTAAACTCAGAGCTGGATAGTGCACGTGGTTGTTTTTGTACTTCAAAGCTTTGCCTAACCACTAACTTCAGCTCCTTCCAAGTTAAAAAAAAAAAAGAAAAGTTATACAAGTTTACACCACTAGTGGGAGAATTAAGTTTCTATACTCAGTATGATCAACTTGTTACATGATTAAACAAGACAGAAATAACGGAAGAAGTTATTGCTCTAATTCCAACCATACTTGGCAGACTAACAAGAGTAACAGTGTGAAAGCTTCAAGTTCAAATGGTACAGGAAGCTCACTGTCTGTACAAGTTCAAGTCTGCCTATATAAAGATGCTACAGAGACTCATCTGAAATGAAAGAAGTCTAAATTAGGGAAGCAAATCCCTCCTCACAAAGCAACTTCCAATGCTGTTTCTATTACATCACTGCAGTTGTAATGTTTGATAGGAATGACATCAAATTTTTATATTGAAAACCATTAAATCTATTCTTTACTAGTGGAAAAATACCGAGATTGTCTTATACATCATTATATAGACTATAAAACACAAAACTTAAAATTCTCACCAACTGGTGATCAAATATTATGACTATTAAGTAATACCATAAATTATTAAAGAAACAAGAACAATTACACGCTAAGTTTTGAGTGAAGGCAAAATTAAACAGAATGGAGAAACCTATAAACTTATTCAAGAAAAGATACAAAAGGAAACTTGAAGGCATTAATATTTCATTCAAGCTTCTAGAAGTTTATATGAGGAGGTGATCATGTACCCTTAAAAAGCTGCTATCAGCTTGCTCATGAAATGTTATTAACTCATTGGATATGGTGATATAATAACAGTAAAATTAAAGGAGATGTTTTTCTAAATTTTATAAGTGGTTAAAATGTACAAGTGAAAATTGTGAATAACTCGAACAACTATAGTCAAAACACCACAAAAAAGGAAAATATATGACAAGAATAGTGTTTCACAAGAGATTATTTCAAGTGAAGAATTTTTCCGACCTATCAAAGAAAATGCAGTATTTTGCCTTACTAAGATTTGCTTGTTCTGCTTCTGTTTGTCTTATTCTGACATCATGTTCAACCTACCCTCCCGTTCTTTGTGACCCAAACAAAAGGGCCTTCAAACCCTCACCAAAAGACAAATATTTGAAGTCTAGCCTTAACATTTAATCTTCTTATCTTACAGACAGGCAATATGCACAAATGAACTCAGATTTTTTTTTAATGGTCCTTATTTTTAGATTTTAGTCACATTCCTCACAAACAGCACATTGGAAAAAATTGCATGTCAGAATCTACCAGATACACTGGTGTGTCAACAAATGCAGTCAATTCAATGATGATCTGGAACTGGAGCATGGGATTCACTCGGAAAAACCTTCAAAATCCACCAATTGCAGCTTACCCGGCTCTGTGTTTGAGCTTTTTATCTAGGATCCCATCTCTGGAAACAAGTTTATTAAATACCAAAATGCCAATCACCATGTTGACCTGTCAAACAGAAACAAAGGTTGACCTTTCAATGATATTGAAGGGAATCAGGCCCCTGTTTCTCCTGAAAAACCCTCTTTTATTTTTTTATCAGTTTATAATTACCATAGAATTATATACTCACAATATTAGTGATATGAAGCACTTTTCAAAATATTTTATAAGTGCAGAAAGGAATATGGAACAATGTAACAAGGGTGTGTTAAGGTTTTAAAGTATATTAAGTGCATTTAATTTCCAGGCTTTGCAATTAACACTGAGGAAATGAACATTCAGTGGTGCCATACTATGCCAATCTGGCATTCTCTTTGAGTCACCCCTGAATAAAATCAATTAGCTAAATGAGTTTTACCCTATGCCTGAGAGTCAAAAGATTTTGAATCTGACAATGTGAGGCTTGGCAGCCCAAGGTGCTAAGGATTTGTCACTACCTCCAGCGGGGAGAACAGAATGTCTACGTTTATTAAGCTATGTGGCTATTTCTCCTGTGGGGTGGGTAGCATTTTGATGAACCACCCTTTTCTAGACAAAGGAAAAAGCCTATTCCATTCACCAGAATCCTCTAAGAGAAGGACACTGACACCAATTCTTAGAATATGCTGTGCTCTACACTTCTCAGCATTTTCTTTCTAGGACTTTCTCTCACTTAAAAGGTCTTTTGCATAATACTGCTGCAATGGAATCACACATATTTTTCTTTCTCAAGTAAAATTGTAAAAAGCTGTAGAGAGAGCTGTGGTCTATTTGCAGCAGCTTCTGAGGAGCATCTGCAGTTCTCTAACCGAACAGCACTTCCTGATAAAGGCCTCCAGTCCAAGGCTGAAACCCAGGCATTCAAGGAAAAGTATTTTCTTCTGTTTGCCTCCCTGCCCCTTATCCTCCATGGCCAAAAGAAGCTGGGTGATCCCCCAGTGCAAATAATAAAGTCTTCACACTGAAACTAGTAGTTGATAAAAATCTATTTTAAATTAAGCAGGATGACTAGTTAAGAACAAAGAAAAATTTCACTTCCCCAACACACACTGCTCATGCTGGCCTCATGGAATATAAAGGTGGAACCTGTTAAATTGCTGCTGTAAGAAAAATCCAATGGATGTGGTGGGTAGGGACTTAGGAGGTGTCACTCTTCATAGCTTCCTGACAAGATACCATTTAATCAAGAGAAGGACTTACTCTTCTTCGCACTTCTCATTATTTGAACTAAGAGAAAAAGTGTATTCCGCGGATCCTATTAATCTGCTATTTAATCATGAGGGAATTCATCACCACTCCAAAGACTGTACTTTGGTCTTTCAATTATATGCATATTCTTTGTTTCTTCATTTTAGGGTTATATGTGTATTAGCTTGGTAGCTTAGGGAACTACTTCAATTGATTAAATAAAAATTCAATGCAGCAGACAAAAATGTGCCTAATAGTTTCAATTTCCCTACGCTCTTCTCTAACACTCAGGCCCGGGTTTTCTTTTTTTGTGTGAATCATGAACAGTTTCTGCTTCCTGTTACAGTTTAGACGAGGGACAGCAAACTTCACAGGAAGAAAAAAATCACACCCTTATTAAAATGGTATCGCTGGCTTCCAATTTCTTGAATGAATTGTTCAAGAAACCAAAGGGTAATATTCTAATTAGAAGTCTAATTGCACAGCGATAGGGGCCTTTGTATTTAATTCAAACCACTTCTTTCCTCCTTTACATTTTTCAGGGATTTATTAGATAAGGATGATTTGTAAGTAATAAGTGTAGAGAGATAAAGAAAGGCAAATTGGGAGGAAACTTTCATGTTCTCATAATTAAACACATAAACAAATTATTTTGTGATTCCAAAAAGAGAAAATGTAAAAACTTTTGCAAAATCTGTGGCAGGGTTCTCCTGGGCAGGGGATTTTTATCCCCAGGGAAAACTGGGAAATGCATGGAAACGTTTTGATTGTTGCAACTGGAGGGTACTATTGATATCTAGGGATGCTGCAGAATGATCTAGAATACACAGGACATTCCCACAGCAAAGAAATATCAGGTCCAAAATGTCTGCAGCACCGAGGTTGAGAAACCTTGACATATGGACATATATTTTCTTGTTATTAAGATTAAGAGATCTTAATAACTATGTAGAGCATACTGAATAGCGTAAAAGTGAAATGACCAATGATGAAAATTCTATACAGTAATGAGGAAGAATTTATTGAAACGTTCTTAAACTTCTTCACAAATGTGAAATTACTGTAAGAGAGATACCACAGTCCCAGGTTTAATGTTCTTCAGTCTTCCAAATAAGAATATTTGATAGTAATAAAGGACTGAATGGCAGTCGATATGCTCACGTTTAAGCAACCATCAAACTTTAAAATATCTGGCCCCCAAATACACATTTGTCACTCTAACAGAAATAAAGTAGGCTTTCTTCGCTGAAAAGACAAAATAAGTGGATTTTGATGTTTACCAGGACAACGGCGGCTGCAGGTCCAACGAAAGCATAGAGCAGTCCTCCTTCCAGAGAGAGCCAGCAACTGAAATCAACATCAGACAGAGACTCACAGAGGTTAGTGCCAAGTGTCAGACCATGAAAGCGGGATACACGTAACTCAGATACCACACTTAGCCTTGGAGTTTTGGCACATTTCAAAGGTTTGTAATTTAATGAATACATAGAAGATGTGGAAATAGCTAAACTTAGAACACTGCATGAGAGGGAAACACTACATACCTCTCGTGGAAAAGAAACTTTCACTAGAAGGCCTTACTTTCAGGCAGTAAAAACATTTTAGACAAATGACTCTTGCAGTGAGATTCTTATACTGACTTTCAGTAGAAAGGTGACTACTACTCAAATTTCATAAAATGCTGCTTTATGTCCATAATGGAATTTTTCATGCATACTTTTAAACAAAGAACAGTGTGTTTTTAGAGCTGTGTATATGCCATGTACCTCTTCTTCCTTGAGGCAATTGAGATACTGGGAGTAAAAGCCATCATTGCAGGGGATGGACAATCTTTATTTTGCATGCTCTTATTCACTTCTAATTTTACTTTTTCCAGACTACTGAGAAAATTCACCAAAGATAAGCTTTTGAAGAAAAATAAGTGCAGCTGTGTTTATTTCAGTTATTAAATTCACCAAGAGGCTCAGGTTTGCATTGATAGAGATACCAAACCCATTTAGCTAAAAACATTCATTGTCTCACAGCCAAGGGCCACGGGGCTTGACCCTGGGCTCTGTGAGGGGGGCCCTCTGTGCGTGCATCTTCCAGGAGGGTTAAAATGAAGAAAGCACAAGAAACCATTTTATCGCTAGCGATGCAGTCAGGCCCATCATTTCACGCACTTGGTTTTTACTTTCAAGCCTTTCAGTATTACTTCTCAGTCCTTAGAATCAGCATACTGCCTCCAAAATGAATAATTAATAATAACTGCTATTTGTTCTAAGAATAAACTTTCTTGTATGGGTCGTGGTGGTGGTTTACATGACTTAGGCATTTGCTAAAAAACCACAGAACTATACACTTAATAGGTTAATGTTACTCTTTGTAAATTATACCTTAATTAAAAACTTTAATCTCGTGATTATGTATACACACACACACATACACACAGAAATACATCTATAATATATACATAACACAAGTGTGCAGGTAAGTGTGTATTCAAAGTTTGCATTTGTTATTTCTAGCCACAGCAGCAGACAGATAAAATTCTAGTTTCCCACTTTGGGGTAATTTAACATCTTTTTTTTTTTTTTAACAAATAACCTGGAGAAAAAGCCTTTACTCTGATAAAACACTTTAGTTTGTTGTCTCTGAGATGCCACTGACTTTCTACTCTATTTTTGTGTAAATTAACCTTCAAACTGATACATTACTTGCATTTGGTTTGTATCATAAGCTCCTTGAAAGCTGGAATTATACCATCTATAATCCTACTTCTTTCCATATCCCTAATACAGTGCCTTTGAAATTCTGGATTTATACCCAAAGAGTCATATTATTGTCAAAAGAAATAGCTTAAGGTCAGAGCGCTGAGGTAGACACTACTCTCTAACATATGCTATCAGAGAGGTTTTTCATGACAATATAGATTGCATAAGACAAACAAGTGTCCTGGTGACAAAATGAGCTCTTTAAATTCTTTGGGAGTGTCTTTTGGATGGGGAGGTGAAGTGAGATTGCTTGGCATGCTGTCCATTTGGATGACCCGTCAGAGGGCCTAATTAGCAATGATGCCTACCTCAAGCCTGAAGATAATTAAACAGGACATCTCTCTTTAAAACTTAAGCTTCTAATGAGGTGCATACCTCTTTCCCCATTTCTCAACTGCCTCCTCAACTTGAAAGAGCAGATGAAGTAAAATATGAAAGGTGCATTATTTTACATTTGAAATATTAAATATAAACTTTTACATTCTCTCATAAAAATTTTTCAGTATCACCTCTTTGATTAGGAAGGGCTGAAACCATACCCCTTTTTCTCCCTTCTAATTTCTTCTTCGGAGTCCAGGCATTTTCTAATGTGGAATCTACTGATTCCCCTGATCTGTAAGTTTCAGTATGTCTTACCCTAACATGGCAACCAGGTTTGAACTAACGTGGCAAAGCCGGCTTGATTCCAACGTATATTTCCATCAAGGAAATTAGAAGCTCAGATGAGAATCACATTGTAAAAGGTAAGCATGCCAGGATTTATCCAGTTTTGAAAGCAAATGTATCTGAGATTGAACATGCAGAGTAAATATTGAAATATTTTAAAAACCAAATACACTGGTTTTAGGAAAAAAATGGGGAATTGAAACAAGGATTCTGAATGTGGCTGGAGCACTTCTTTCCTAACCTTTATGCATTTGATCTACTTTACATCACTCTTCACTAGTTTAAATTCTATCCATTGCTAATGCCTCAGGGACAAAATGCGAGCCATCTGCAGTGCCAACAGAGACTAATGAAGCATATTTGGTGATGTACTTAATTATAAACATTTTGATTTATCACTGTGGATGGACTTACTAGTGATCAGTGCCATATCCTTTGGTCCTGGTGAAGCCCACTGATGTGGCCACTACTAATGCTGGTAAACCTGCAAGAAAAGCATCATCACACTACACATTCAGATATAAGCAGTGTCGCAGTGGCTCAAGAAAAGTGAGCACAAACTCTAAAGGCTTAAATCAGAAGAACTACCTTCGGATGAATCACTTCATAAAGTATGCTTCCATTACAAAATTTCTTTCAAGTACAAAAATATGAGAGTGACAGCTGAGTTTTTAATTTGGTGCACTTCTTGGTTGTTGCTAGGTTACCACTACATTTGACATGGGCTTAAAGGAAACTAATAACACAGGTTTAGTATATCTTTTAAGTTATTTTTTTCCTTAGGGGTTTACACTGTTACAAAGTAAATTATAGTTATAAAACCAGAAAGGCAAAAAAAACAGATGTTCTGGTGTGATGGAGTATCACAGAAGTGGAACATTTCTTTGGTCACATATGGATCCACACCAAGTTGTACTTATAATAGGAAAAAGAAAAATTCATTTCATCATTTAATTCATCCTTTATGGTTTACTTATAAGAATAAGAATGCAGGTACAGGGTTTAGGGTCCTAAGAAATTAATTCTGGGGCTTCCTTGTTATCTTCCTTTACCAATCCTGATAAAAGTCAGAAAATATATGCCAGTTTCTCTTCACAGCTCTCTAGGTAGGTATCTATGCATTGCTGGGTCCCCTTTGGCATTCGATGGCCAGCAAACCTGCCCCAATTCTGACCCACCATCTTTCAGTTTATGTGTTTTGATGACTAGACCCCAGTCTCATCCATGCTGTTTAATTTTTTTTCAAAGTTTGGCTATGCCTTCTTTCCAGGAAGACCATGTTTGCCTTTTCAGGTTGAAAAATTCACCATCTAATCACCTTCTTGCATCTCCTCCACCAACCGTCTGTCTTCTTGTCATCTCCCTCCCTGTTACTCTCTCTGCTGTGAGACTTTTCAAGTCACACCACATTCCTTCATGAGGTTTAATGACAAGAATGATGGAGAACACCTCTGAGGGACACACTTTTACATATTATTTATATATATATATATATATATATATGTATATATATATATATAATTTTTTTTTTACAAATACTGATCTCTTCCCTCACACCCATGACCAAGTTCATTAGAAAAAAGAAAAAAATTCTCTCCTGGGTCATAGCTGAAGGGTTAATAGTTTTCATTTCCTACAACTTAGATTTTTAAAAATTCTAAATTTATTATGTTGTACTTTGTCGTAACAAAACGCACATGCCACTATCCTGCCCACTCCAGACCTCCTGATAGTCTAGCTCCATCGGTTTAGCTTTTTTGCTACCCAGAGTAGTTTAGTATCAGTTGTAAGCTTGAAGATTGCCTGTGAACCCTCTCCCCAAGATCTTTGGTTAACGATGTTAAATAAAATAGTTGCAAATCCTGAAAGTGGCCAGTCTTTACACTTCAGGGGAAGTCTTCACTTACCTACCTGATATATTTCTTAGATCTGTATTAATTCATGACAAATGTATTGCCTGAGTCAATACCAGTCCAACATTAGGTCTTTGACGTGAAATCCAGGTGCAAGTTTTATGAAAATGGAAGTAGAATCATTCTCCAATTTCTTGTTAATGGGCTTTCCATTTGCTTGGGCAAAGATCCCTGACACGGTAGCGTGACAGGACCTTGCTGAAACCTAGTGGATAACCTTTAAGTGTTCTTGATCCTGTTTTTTTTCCAGCATGGATTAGTTTGTTATTATAATGACTCCACTTATTTGTAATTTCTCAGGCTCACCCAGCATCCTATTCTCCAGTCTTCTGATACATTAAGTCTTTGTTATAAATTTAGTCCAAAACTCCCAGTTTTTTAGTGCAAGTATGTTGAAACTTAAGATAAAATCTTGTTTTTTTGTACAACGTTTCATAAATTAATTAAACTAATTAATGAATTCTAATTAAACTAAACTAATTAATAAACTTATTCATTCCAAATAAGCATTAGAATTAGAATTAAACATTGGAATTGGCCTTATGAATTGCACAGCTCTTCAAGATGTCCATTTCATAAGGTCATTTGAGAGAAACTTTTTCCTATAAAATAAGAAAAGAGTTCATTAATTCTCAGTCTATCAACAATTCTGTTTTTACTCTGAGGGCCATACGTTGCCATTCATTCTCTAAATGGCTTCCTGAGTAGCTGTAGTCTTTGTTTTGAGCTCTCTTTGAATCACTTCTCAAAGGGATCCTGCAGGGAACACACAACCAGTGTACATGACCAGTATATCATGCTTTGAACCCTCAACATTTAAAATTTTGCATTTTCATTACATATAACAGAGAAGACTCTGTTTTTCTGCCTGTACGTATCTCAGTTGTCATTTCACACCGTGTAGGCACTGTTGATTATTCACTGATTAGCTACATGGTCATCCATATGTATCCTTTTTAAAGTTCCAAATGCCCAAAGAATCTTAAAAAAAATGACCAGCCTCATATATTTCACTTCCATAGACCAAATGAGACACAAAACAAAGTAGCCTGGGGATAACTGCATGCCACTACTTCATAGTCATTTTAACAAAATCACGAAAGGGTATATGAATATGCTTACCCCATCCAAGGCACAAAAAACGTTTCCTTATTAGCCGTGTCCTGATTTTTCCAGTTACAGCCATATATGACTGCCACGCCTCAGTCAAAACCCAACAGAAGGAAGCCAGGAAGAAAAAGTGCAAAAATGCGGTGGTGGTCGTGCAGATGCTCTGTGGAAGCAAAAGAGACTCACACTGACTATGGGGGGTCATGTGTCCCTCAGAGGATTGTTAATCTGCAACTCACTACTTTATTTCAAGTATCTACCTCTCCTCTGTAATACAGTAATTATTTACAGAAATTAGAAACCCTGTAATCTTTATGTGATATACAGTATCTATGATACCAAAAAAATGTCCTCATTCGTGTGCTCAGTTCTTTATGAAGAGAAACCTGAATGTAAATTTAAACTCAAGGAAAATTAAAGTTACTGCTTTACTTGTATTTTTTTTTTTTCTTGAAATATAACTAAAGGAATGGTCCTTTCTTTGGCTTAAGTGATAGACACCTTGCATAATTCTTTTGGCTACATTCTTTAGCCTTACTTTTTAACTAATAATTATTTGTTGTTTTATCTGTGTTAATGTTAAGATGATATCACAACAGCCCTTCAAAAGGAAAACTACTTTTATACAAGTGTGATATTCAAGGCACAAGAGCAAAGTAAAAAATTAGTTTTGGTTAACAGCCTGGTACAAGTATAACATACTTATTTTAAAGTATTTAATTCATTGCTCTGTGTTACTATGTCACAATGTGTGTCTTAAGTCATTTTGAAAAGCTCATCGAATCACTGGCAGCACACGGCCATGACTTCATGGATATTTTTGTTTATACGAAATTTTGTTCATCACTCTGAAGGTGCCGACATCAGCCACTTGTGACTCCTCTGCAAAGATGAGCTGGTTCATTTTGGTAAAGGCTGCTACTTTTTCACTATTGGTAGAATTTCTTTCTGTAAATTCTGTGAAAACGCAAATCATTATGAACTAGAACCAGAACTAATTTCTTCTTTTGTCAGTCTCAGTTTTGCTGTTTCCAAAACTTGAAAGGAACAGAACAAAGAACTAGGGGGGAAAAAATCATGAAAAAACTTATAACCAAGAAAAAGAAATCCTCCCACCTCCACGCCAGTCCACTGCTAAAGCAGAATATCTTTAAAAAATGTTGGCCCAAATTATTCACATTATTTGTTATTTTGTTTCAATTTACCAGATGTTATTTAGCTTTCCTGTTCTTTTAAGCCTATAAAAAGAACTTTATCCTGTTTATCTCCCCAGGTTGCTTTAATGATGAGGGATAATGGGGAGAAGCTGAGTAGCACCGGGCATGTATGCTGGGCATCTAACAAGCGCTCACTTGATTATGGCTATAATCATCATTATTTTAAGTAGTAGGAAAAAGGTCCGTCTGTTTTTCAGCATGTGATTCCTTATTTCATGTAATACTTAAATTGACTTATTATTAACTTTATTCTTACAGAGATGGTAACAACTTTCAGTATAGCCTTCAGGATTTCCAGCACCCTCTTCTTCACACCTTACTCTTTATTTCAGGCATAATGTAGTAGCTAGCTTCCACCAACTGTGATTCCTTCTAACCTTTAGATACGGAGACATTTTTCCAAGTTAAATACCTGCAGGTTGACTACTTTGCTCATTTGAGGTCTGAGGTTCCTGGTCCCAGTTTGAATTTCAAAGATAACTCTTCCATTCAATACCTGAAGACTAGTTACATGTCATTTCATTCCATCGTTTTGTTTCATCTCATCTCAATTGTATGTGCTAGCAAAGCTATTCCTTCTCCATTTTTTTGAACTATCAACCTAAGGCTAAATAAAACAATGCAAAGAATGTTGAAATGTTGAATGCTAAGTGCTGGATGCACTGGAATTTTATAAGAAATAATAAAATGCTTGATGTTTCAACCGAGACTTTTACTTTGCTCTCTATATGCTTGCTACTTGGTGACTTCCTGTTACTTCATTTCTTATACAAATTGAAATACATGCAATTTTGGGATACTGACATTTATTTCAATAATTCATGTCTCTCTGGGCAATAATATGGCCACATGTTATTGTAGTAACTAAGGAAGTAGGACCAATTTCCATGGGCAGTAGCATGAATATTCATATATGTCTAAAAAGTGCTTCAAGCATGGAGGTAAGCTTTCTCAGTCTAAGGAATGTGTATATATGGATTAGAGGGGTCTAAAAATCACAAAACTAATTCTATAGGAAGAGTATAGTAAGTTCTGTAACTCTGAGACACAGAGAAAAGGAGCTACATTTTGCTTCATTATCATATGAAGAATCAGTATGAAGTCACCTACTCCACACAATGAAATACACATGGATTTTTCTACTGATGTTATATTTACTCAGCTGTCTTTTTAAAATACAACTTTTATGAATAGGAATTTCAAATGAACTGTTGTTTTCTACATTTGTCACAATACCACTAGGGAGGCCGTTCTAATGTTTGGGCCCAGACTCCTTTGATTTGTTTCTCCCACAGAACCTGAATCTCCTGTCACAGCCCACAAAGATCGACCGTCCTTGGACCCCGTCGGGGCTGGGGACGTTTCCACTTCTAAATCTCAAACTCTGATTCTCCTTTTCCGCAACAGGCTCCAACTTGTCTTCCGTTCAGTTCTTCCTATGTGACCCCCAGTCTCACGGCTGCTCCTTATTTGGCTTCTGGTCCCACAAATCCAGGTCTCACAAGTTGCCATTCAAATATGAGACTGACTAGCACCTCAGGCTTGCTATCCAATTTTTTGCTTCTTCTGGCTTGTCAAAAAATTCCCAATTTGGTCCTGCTTGACAATCAGCAAGTGGTATTGACAAATACTACAAGACTTGAAAAGGTACTTAAGTTGGCAAACTGGGCACTGTTTATACCTACCACCCTCACATACACCCTTCACCCCACATCCTTGGGGACAACAGGAAAGACATCTGGAAAGAAAAGAAGTGTAAACTGCGTTAGACTCAGAGACTGTGAGGAATGCCTGCAAACAAAGCAGATGAGTACAGACTGGAGAAATGTACCAGATCCCAAAGCCAGACATTAGAGACAGAGATGAGGACTGCAAAGAAGGCGATCTAAGGCACATGGAGGACACAGAGGTTCTAACATCTGTTTAAAAGTACTTCCCACGGGAAGAAAGGGAGAAAATTTAGCAGAAAGGTAGCATTTAAAGTAATATTATGGGAAAGTTTCTCAGAATTTTAAAGCTCCTTTGGACTAAAGGATAAATTAAAGATAAAACAAACACACACATACCCCTAGATATAGTGTGATGAAATCTGTGAATATCAAGAATAAAGAGTAAACTTTAAAAGCTGTCAAAGTCAAAAGAAAGATGACTTACAAAGAGATAAGAAGCAAGTTGGTATCAGACTCCTTGTGAGCACCCCAAGATGCAAGAAGAGTAGAATAATACCTTCAACATTCTAAGGGAAAATAACTTTGAAGATATATTTCTACACCCAGCAAAACTATTCAAGGGAGAGGTGGAAATACAGGTATTTTTAGGATTGAAAGGAACTTTGAAGTTTACAACATCGAGATCCCATCTGAATGAACTGCTGGGCAATATAAACTGATACAAAGAAGAGAGCTAGAAGGAGGGAATGAGATGAAAGAAATGATGGATAGCGAAGAAAGTAATCAGATATCTTAAGTCTCATAAATGTGTTTTTAAATTTAAATATACATATTTGAAAATTTAAAGTACAGCCACTTGGATATAAAATTCAAATTAGTATTCATAAAGGTTAAAGGTGAGCGACATGAAAGTCACAAGGGGACAGGGGAACACAGAAATGTGCTCAGCAAGCTTCTGTTTTTTCTTTTCCCCTCAGGAATATCAGAGATAATGATTAACTCTAGATGTTAGAAAGATATTTTTGAACATTTATGTTAACACCATTAAGGTAACCACAAAAAGGTAGAAGCAAATGATATATTTGTAAAAGAGCAGAGGAAAAATAGAACTAAGAAAAAAACCTATTAGTCTAATTAAAGGTGGGAAAAGGGACAAAAATTAATGATAAACAGAAAAAAATGACAACAAGAATAATTAGAAATACTAGAAATCACAATGGGAATTATTCAAATTCACTTTTAAAGTTAAGAGTTTTTATGTTGGATAAAAAGTCAAAATCTAGTAATGTACTTTTAAGAGACATACCTTAAACCCCATGATGTGATAAGATTGAGAATAAAGAAATGAATAGAATTACATTAAGCAAATGCTAGAATGCAAAAATCACATGCCACAGTGTTAACATTGAAAAAAAAACATTAAAAGATATAAAGAAGGACTTTTCACACAGATAAAAGGACTAGGCATAAAGAAGCCTACAAAGTAACACATCTTTATAAAACTAAGAATAATTTTTCAAAGTATCTGAAGCAAGTACAGGGATAAACAGCCAAATTCAGTTCATCACGGAAGACTTGTAAGTCTTAGAAAGTCATAGAAAAAGAGAAAAAATATGCTTAAAGAGTAAGGACAGGTTAAACCACTGACCCCAGAGTTTGTGGGCTTCCTTAACTACCTCACGCTGCCCGATGACAATATTTTTTGCCCATTTGCAATCTAATCCTCACAACCTTTTTCATCCTCCCAACTTTTCTCCTTACTATCTTCCTCAGATAGCCTTGCTTTCATCATCACTTATGAGGTACGGACTATCCATATTATGACTTCTTTATATTCCCCATGCCCCTATCTTGCGATTTCCTCCTAACTTCATCCACCCCTTCCTCCTGTCCCAAGCAGGCCCTTTCTCTTCCAGGTGTTCTCACAGAGCTACGAGGCAGGCCCTTGCAGTTACACTGTGGGTTCACCCACACTGACTGTTTCATCCACGGGTGGTTACTTAAAATCTCTGTGCCTCTCTTTCCTCATTGTAAAAATAAGGATAATGAGAGCACCTGCCTCATGGAATCATAAAGATTAAATGGCATGAGACCTGTAAAGAGCTTTAGACACAGTAACTTACTCGGGATCTAGTATTTGGCCAACTCTAAACCCTCCTCCTCTAGTTAGCACCTCTATTTGTGTACACATTATCTTTTAGCCTACAAATCTGTTAAAATTTCTATCTTAAATCAACCAATCCATCTCCCTTTTATTGGTTTATTCCCACTGGTGTTCACTGAGGTTTTCTCTCTTGTTCTAACTGTGCTCCAGTTTCTTGAAAGGTTAAAAATAATCAATTTCTTTACTACCTGTTTACACATTTTCCTCTTGCCCTCTGGCATCTCCCCTGAATTGCCCTTCCCACAGGCATCACCCATGACTTCATAATTCCTAAAGCTAATGAACAGAATTTTTTTAGTTTGCCACAAAAAATATTGGGACTCAACATTCTGACTTGCAAATTGAGTTCTTACTACATGATCTTTAAAGGCTTCCCTACGTTTAAAATTCTAAAATATCATGAACACACCCTAATTAAAGATCTCACTGTGCTATGCACTTCTTGCATTAGTTTTGGCAATTTTGGTTTTCCCAGGAAATTTTCCACTTCATTTATATTTTCCAATGTCTTACAGTATGATTATATACAATACTCTCACAAGTTTTAAGAAATACTACTCTTTCATGTCTAAGGTTGCTTATCTATGTTCCCTATTTCTTATTAGGTTTATTAAAAATGTCAGTTTTACTAATTTGTTTCAAACCTTAATGATTCCTTAATTCGAACTTGAAAAATATTATTACATTACTGTGTTGAATTTCTTAATGTGTAAAATATATTTACTCTTTTTATTTGGCAGACTTTCAAGAATTTTAAGGACAAAATACTTTGTTTACCGTATTCTCAACATTCAAATAAATCAGAGAAAAGCTGTTTGCATTTGAAAATAAGCAATCTTAGACAACCATTTTGTGAATATTCCAAAGAATAAAAGGGAAAATGCTTTTGATGAGCAATACATGGTAGAAAAACACCTCCATGGAGTATAGAATGTAGAGAAGCTTGCTTTTGCTAGAAATACAAAAAAAACAAACAGAATATTGAGATGAAGCACTTCAGTAGGATATTTAGAAACTCTCAAAGAATATCAATCTCGATCTGCTCTCATTACAGCATTTATAGAGAAATCAAGAATCATCACAGTTTTTGCAACATTTCAACAGTTTTAGACAAGCTGAAATAATTCCTTCATATGAAGCAACTCTTATTTGAATTATTTATACAATTTCTTCCATTCACACACTAATTCATCTATAATGAATAAATTAACAACACGACAACTACAGCTCATGCTGGTGTATGATATACAGGAGAGTTAAGAGTAAATCGTGAGTCCTCATCACAAGGAGAACATTCTTAATATTATTTTTTAAAAATTGTATCTATATGGGAAGTTGGATGGCACCTGAACCTACTGTGGCAATCATTTGACAATATATGTAAACCAAACCGTTGTGCTGTGTCTTAAATTTATATGGTGATGTATGTCAATTATTTCTTAAATTAATTAGAAATATGTATATTTTCCTATTCACATGGAATAAAACACATAGAAGACACATACAACATATTTCTGGGACACATGTGTTAACTCCTTACATATGAATGATGCTATGGGAAGATACTGTGGTTCAGCACCATAGTGATTTCAAAGACAGTCTTTTAAAGCTATGCTAGTAACTACTTGTTAACATTATTCAGAAAATGGTAGTCCTTACAGACTAAAATTAAATTGTTGTGAAGTTGAAATAAGGTACTGGATACAAAGGGCTTTGCACAAAGGTAATATATAACTTCATATAGCATAGGTGGTTAACAAATAATAGCTGTTCATCAAAGTCATAATTAAATCTTAGTCAAAGGTATTAACTGATTTTTATTTGGCAAAACCAACATAGTTGAAGGTGTTTGACAACATTTTAAAAGATGATGAGAAAACTAGCTTATCAAGCACCTATGCTGCCTTAAATATCAATTTCACAGCAATGCCACAAGGTAAATTTCATGTAAGTGAAGAAATGAAGCTCAGAAAGGTTGAGTAACTTGTCTGAAGTTACACAGGCAGCAGATGAAGGAGTGGGTGCTGTTTTCACTACACTATGTTGTCTTGTGCTGCGAGGGACCCTGGTTTTGCTAATATTTATATTTGTATGGTTATATCCTTTCAAGCCACTGCAAATCCTTTTTGAAATAAAGGTATGTAGGTGGTAAACAAATAGGTATTAGGGTAAACAAACAAAAAATGATATTCAATGATTAGTCCTTATTATCCGAATCACCACCAACTAAAACATAAGGATACGTCACTGAGAAATATAGCTCTCATTTTGTAGATTCCATCGACACATGTGCAACTGCCATTTGAGGTCATCTGGGTAGAGCACCTCGGTCTGAATGAGATGGGTCATCAAAACCAGCAGGCATTATGACCCTAAGCTCATCATTTCATAAAATTAAATGAAAGGTTTTATGGCATTAAGGATTCCATCAGAATCTTCCTGCTAATGTCACTCTCTCATACCACAGCTGCCGTGACATCAGTAATGATGTCATTTGCAGACAACTGACAAGTGTCTCTCATAGACCCAACACTCAGTTGGGCATTTTTTCCTTTGCATATAACAGAAAATATCAGTAGGATAAATATGATTAGCTTTAGTTCTCTCTTGAAAACTTTTGCTTTACCGTTAAACAAAAGTTGTGTTCTTGCTTACAAGCTATGGCACAAAGCTATGATGAGGAGACAATATCTGATATACCTTTTTTTTAAAAAAAGAGAAAAACAAAAGAAATCACTAATATAAAGTTATTATGATATGAAATAGCTAATGAGTAAAGGAACAAAACATGCAGTTGCTAAATATGAGTTCCTCAAACAGTAACAACTCTTCCTTGCTACATTTTTACAATTTCACATTAAAATAAAGCAGCTCTTTTAAAAAGAAAATAAATGCTAGATAGATGTCAATAGAGATAAAAATCTGCTCCACAGATGTCAAAAACGTGTATCTTGCAGAAAACATATTCATAATTTGAAGACCTTGGGAAGTTTGTCACACATAAGAGGAAAATCTAATCCTTGGAAATGTATCCTTTAGGAATCCAAACATTTGTACATTGTACACAGCAGATGCTTCATTATACACTGTGATTGCCAGGCTTAGGAAATAACAATTTTATTCAAAAGGAAATATAATTAAGTCACTTGCTAAATAAGGCCAAGAGTTCAACTAAAGCTTTACTAATAATTCAGAAACTTCAAAATGTGTTATGAGCTCTAAGATACCTCTAAGAATAGATTTACACTATGTTCTGTCTCTGCAGAGGAAATAATTTGTCAGTGGGTTTTCATTCTCTGGTATAAGCAAGCCTCATATACAGTCACTCAAAAAGGGGTGATAGTAACACAAATATAAAGTTGCCTTCAACTTGTATCGAGTAGAGCAAACAGAACTCCAGTCTAGCTGCTGGTGTTTTGGACTTTGAAAGCATTTCTCTGGTGACTTGGAAGGCAGAGGAAGATAACACTTACATCAAGAAGATATTTATTTATTCTGTTCATCAAGTTTAAGCAACAGTTCATTTGGTGCCACAAAACTATTTCAATGTGGAATGAAAACAAATTTTGATTCAGCGGCAGCACGGTATGATAAGGTCCTAGGTTTTAGAGGCAGGCTAGTGTTTCTCAAGCTTGGCATCTCCTGGGGAGCTCTAAAAAATATGGATCCACCAGCGCTATCCCCTGAGACTCTGATGTAATCAGTCTGGGGTATGGCCTGAGCATTAGAATTGTTAAGGCTCCTCAGGTGATTCTACTGTGCATCCACAATCAGCAACTGAGTCAGGGACTGACTTGGCAATTGGAGCTACTAAATGTGTGACCTTGTGTCATCTCTGTAATTCCTCCACATCCAAACTATTCCTACTTGATTATATTAGTAATGATACATTGACTTCACTTATCTGTTTCCATGGCCTCAGACAGAGCTGTCACCCGCTCTCTCCTGAACTATCCGTGGTGGTGTGAGATTTCTGGGGAGCCAGCCACCCTTCTGCTGGCTCCACGCTCGACCTCCTTTGGTAAGAGTGAAGTAGAAGCCCCAGAAGCAAGCATCCCAGGACGCCCCTGCTCCCTCCCCTCAGCAACTTAATACAAGAATGGTCTCAGCACAGGTCTGACATAAACTAAGTGCTCAAGAAGTATAAGCTGCACCTAACAGTACTTTTATAATTATTAGAAGGGAATGTGGGTCAGATTTATTTTTACAGTGAAAAATACTGCAGTGTGTTTAGATGTAAAATGAAGAACCAAACACAGAAATTGTGAATAAGCAGATAGAACTGATTGCATCAAGGACAGGAGAAATCTGATAGAAAGGAATCTAATGCACATGAAAAACTGGCCTCAGATAAGCAGAGAGTCCACTCTTGATTTAAAGCAGGGGGAAGGCAAAATAATTACTTTCTGTGATGGTTACCAAATTCTTTTGGGAATAGGAGTTGAGTCAGTTGCTAAAGTTTAAGATGTAGGAGGGAGATCAGAGGTTTTGAGCACATTTAAACAGATTGGAAATTCTCTTTATTGAGAACTGGAAAGGCAGATAATGTGGAAGTGACAGGCAGCACGGAAGCCACTGCAGAGTGAGGGACTTATCAGAGCCTATTACCTCTGGAAAACCAAAGACCGACAGCACAGACTCCCATTCCAATTCTGAAACCATGGATTCTAAACCCTTGCAAAGGCAGAGAAATACTGGTTTTGCTATTTTTTTGTGCTTGGGCTTTTCTTTGGGTTCCTTTTTTCATGGACCATCCAGTACCTGGTTCCATTTCTTTCCCCCCTTTGACTATTTCACGACACACTCCTTGCTACTGTTTCATAAGAAGAGCTAAACCACCTCTATGGAAACAATTGAAGCTATTGCCAAGAACAAATCAAGATTTCCATCCATGGGTTAGGAAATGCTGAAATCACAGTGTAGCAAATCCCTTATTCTGAAGCAAGACTGAAAATGTGTCTCAAGCTGCTTCTTGTCTTTCAATAAACAATTACCTTGGGAAGTTTGGAACCCTACCAGGCAAGGTTCTCAATTTCTCAGCATGTGGGACAGATGACTATGGTCAGAGTACTGTAGTCCACATTGGATAAAAATAACAGACGGCAAACCAAACTATTTCTAGTACCATTACTTTTATAAGTAATGACTATAAATATCTTTCTGGAAGACATTCATTTATTGAGAAAGAATAGCTCAGCCCAGACAAGCCCTAGGTTATCTTTTTCTTTACCATGTCTTAACTGGTTTGTTGTTGAAACATTCAAGGTCAAATATTTAGGGAGGAGCCAATGAGTGGAAAATCCTGTATTAGGCAAGTTGTAAACATTTTACACAAGAATATAAAAAATAAAAATTATGTAAGTATAAGAATAATTTCTGCAAGAAAGTATGACATCTGCCTGTATTTAGAATGAATTACTAGAATGAACAAGGTCAAGAAGATAAGGACACTTTCAATTCTGAATTCACATTTTTTCCCTCTAGAATCACCTAATTTATTTTATCAACTTAGAATATAACTAAATGTCATTGGTACATTAATACATCACTTTTAAATCTGGAGCTTAAATGAGATTAGCAAAAAGTTGATTGAAAAAAGGAAGTAAAATATTTCACTTTATTTTCAAAACATTAAAAATATTGGCATTATATTAATAATAGCCTTGAACTTTGTTTATAAATGGTGAAAGCTGGATCACAATGTTTCTGGGTTGAGCCAAAACTTTATTATTAAGCTCCTTTGTTTTCAATATGACATGTCATGCTTTATACCATTTTTTTCTCATATTTAAAATTTTTTTAAAACCGAAACCGCTATAAGAGTCAACAGGAAAAAGAGATACAAAATCCCAAAGACAATTAAGTAAAAAATAGATCTTACCAAATATTTTAAGTATAGTCTTTTATTCTTGTATCATGACTCTAAATTATACAGTTTAAAGTAATGTGGATGAGCTGAGAAACTCCCTCCATTTTTACCCACAGGCAGTTAACAGTGGGTAAAAAACACAAGTGTAGAGAAAGAGAAATCTGGGCCCAAGGTAGAGGGAGACAGGGTGAAGAGGGGTGGAGGAGGAGCTGAAGTGTGTTCACGGTCTTCTCTGGAGAGCTATAATTTCATTCTCCTCATTTTAAGATCGTTCTCACCCCACCCCCAACCTTGCCTCCTATTTTTCTCCATATACTTTTCCCTTCTGAGGAGGGGCGTGGCTGTAGTCGAAGTCAGCATTGGGGCAGGAAAGAGAAAAAGAGAGTCTAATTACATCTAGCAACCTGTCCTCCTACTTTGACCGCGATGCCTTAATGCCAGGATTCCACAAGGAAGGAGAGCTTTGCTGAAGAATCTACTTGAATCAAATGAGCCAGATTCAGGCCTATATAAATAACTGAATCATTTCAAATCAAGCTAATATTATATAAATAATATCTGCCTTTTCTAAGCACCAATTCATCGTATTCAATTCAATACAAAATATGCCAAGTGCATATTTCTAAGAGAAATCAGATTATGATTCATAGTTCTGTTACAGTCTCAGTGCGTTTGCTACTCTCTTGCAGTATGTGAAGCACTTTTAGAGGATACACATTCTTTCAGGTTTCTAGGTTCCCATTTAATGCACAGCTCTTAACAAATAATGATTTCATCTCAGAATAATATGTCTTTTTTTTAATTCCATGAATTCAAAAATCACTTTTTCTGGTATTATTACATTATCTCTTGGCAATGCCTATTCTTATGCTGCTTTTTATAGATCATAGCTTTAAGGTTCAGGAATTTGTTTTCCTTTTTTATGTCTACTGGGAAACCTAGCAATAGATTTTTATCTAATAAATATTTGTTGTATGAAAAGATTTAAAAAATAGCTGTTATCAATAATTTCAAAGAGGACTTTGTCTGAATACATATACTCTTGCTTAGTGGTGATTAATGGGAGGAGTTCTCCATCACTTGTGGGGATGACTAGCTCCCCTAATACTTGATTCTGCTTGTCCTCATGACAGAATCTTAAAAACATAATACCTGGGCACAGAGAGCTCCAGAATTAAAACTGAATTTGCTATCCTTTCTTTTAAGGTCATATGATTAAATTCTCACCAATGGAAGATAAGCAAGATGTGGGAAACTCTGCCATCAGATGGAATCTTTACATGATGGCTGGAGCTGGAGCAGTCATCTTGACAGTGAGGTAGAAACTTCAAATTCAGTATGGCAGAAAAAAGTCAGAAGGAAATGGGTCCTGACCCATAAGGACCATAGAGCTGCCTACTTTTATGTGAGCATGAAATAAACTTATCTTTTTACACACTGTTGTTTTGAGTTTTCCTGTAACTCAAAGCCAAAATAAAGCCTAAATGTTACATTTGGTATCAACATATAAAAGACAGATACACATTATCATGCTCTTAATTAACAAAATATTAATTAGTGCCTGAGTAAATGCAATTTGTGAAACCACTGGAATAAATTATACTAATCTGCCAAGCTCTGAAATCAATCCAAATATTTATGCTTCATTTAATAGACTCTGAACCGTATCTTCCTCAACATCACTAAATCCTTCAATTAGCAATAAATGGTATTTGTGAAGTATGGCCAGTTTTACATAGTACTTTAATACCCATGATCTCATTTGACCTTTATGCATAATAGGGAAGAAAAATATAATCACCATAATTTTTAGTTTATGGATGAATAAAACATGCCCAGTGAAACTGAGTGACTTTCTCTAAGTCACATGGTAGGGGCGGAGCCAGGACCCAAAACCATGTCTTTTGATTTATTTCAGGTCTGATCTCCTTTCCTACACACCAAGTGGTCTTAGTGGATGTGTTTGAATTGGAAATGAACTGTATTATCTCAAATTATTATATTATAGCACAGAGCCTAGACATCCAAACTACTTGATAAGCAATATTCTCACCTTGTTCCTCCTTTTCTAGCAAATGTGTGTCAAGATCCCTGGGCTTCACGTTTTCCTGGTTGTGATATTGCCACCAGAACTTACACTTGAGTTCTAAATTTAATTCATAACTTCAACTGAACCACCTCCCCTATTTATTTGAGATTGGGGGTTTTGTGGCACTGGAAGAGTAACATTTGTGGCAGCCACATACTCTGACTATTCCTCCATCAGCGGGACCATCCCTTAGTTCTCCCCGGGGAAGCCCGGCTGGCCTGGGCTACTGGAAGGAACTAGAACAGCTCGGTATGTGAGCCTTCTGGTATCGTTAAGTACAGATCTTGAAACTAGAACATGGAAGGCTCGTGAGGAAAAAAATTCCTGCCAGTTTCGGTAAATAAAAGCAGAACTAGGTCAGTAGAGAACTCCCAGAAGTGTCAGGAAAAAGTGAAGAGCAATCTCGGAGATATGGTTATAACATGATCTCCATTTGATATATCAGCATTCAAGTTATTCAAAAACCATAGATTATATTTCACTTTTTAAAAAAAATCAAGTTATTTTTACTGTAGATCACTTAAGCATGGCAACACCTCTTACCTTTGTTTAAAATGCAACACCTGGCATTTATATCCACAAAAAATTTCACTATAGTACATTTCTTAATAATGACACTAAGGTAAATTTTTAGAATCGAATACAAGTCAATGAAAAGGAGTAATTACTAAGGATGCAATACCTGTACTTAATACTCTAAAACTACAGTATGAGCATAATTGGGAAAACAGGAAAGTTGTTAGTGGCAAAAAAAAAAAAAGTAGTTATTTTTTACAAGTACACAGTGTTTTGAGAAAAAAACACAGAGGGAAGAGAAAGGGGGTAGCAATCATGGAAACTACAGACTGCAGTGCAATGTGATAGGGGCTATAATAAGAAGCTATGATCTCAAGGTCAGTGGGAACAAACATGACAGAGAACTCCAGGAAATCCTGCTTGACTGGCAAAGTCTGCAATATGCCCTCCTATGTCCCACTGGGCCCTGCCCTCTTGGATAAGCACCATTAGCATGTTTCACATTGCATCACCACAGCTTGTTGAATTGTTTTTCCGCTCTCCCTGCCCCCTACATATACTTTAGGGTAAAGTACCAGAGGGGGAGCTTTCATTTACTACACTTTTGCCATGCATTATTATAACCCCCAAAATGAGCTCTGAGCCTGACCTGCATTAAGAAATAGAAACACTCAGCTGCTGAATGAATGTGGATGAGTGAGTGAATTACTGGATGGCTGAGCGCTTTGTCTTTGCATTGCTGCATTTACAGTTACTGGCCTGCCTCATCTCCTGGAGGGTTAGCTTCCTGGGGCAGCTCTATTTCCAGTTCACTTCTCTACATGTTTCTGTGCCCAGCACAAAGCTTCACAACTTAGTGACTCCATGAAGAAAAAGCTGCCTTTATTTTTTCATAAAGGAGAAGAGGCAACATGTTATATTCTATATTTGAAGGCTGGAATCTTTTTTCTAGAACTTAAGTTAGACTGATCCCTTTCTACACTTAAGTTCTTCATGGTTCCTGTGGAGCTAATTAAGATTAGTGTGTCACGGAGAAGACAACTAATGACTCTACAGCATCTTACTACCTAGAAACTTCAGATAAAGACAAAACAAAAGAAAAATATTAGGTGATCTCTTAAAAGTAAGTTATGTTGGATAACAATATGTCAAGACACCATTGGGCTTATGCAAATACTATGATTATCCTGGGTGATACACTGACACTAAATTTCTATGATATGAAAGAAAGTTTATAGTATCTTACTGATGTCCACCACCAATATACTTAGAATCAATGAAAGGCTACAAGGACTTGAAGAGTGAGAGAAAGCTCTGTGGTTGAAGATATAATCCCACATTGATTATTTACATGAGCCTGGAGCCAGGTGACCTATTTAGCCAGAGTTCTACCAAAGTGACCGTGGCCACGGGTCTGGTATCAATGTGGGCTAGTTGGTTTTACTGTTTTTTCTGCTCCACCTTCCCATCACAAACTCTGACTCACTAATCTTTTTTTTTTTTTTAAGTATCACCGATATACAATCTTATGATCGTTTCACATAAACAACACGGTGGTTTCAACATTCACCCATATTATCAAGTCCTCACTCACTCTAATACAGTCACTGTCTATCAGCATAGTAAGATGCTACAGTCAGTAATTGTCTTCTTTGTGACACACTAATCTTAATTAGCTCCACAGTAACTGTGAAGAACTTAAGTGTAGAAAGGGATCAGTCTAACCTGAGTTCTAGAAAAAGGATTAAAGAGAGTCAGGAGCATCTTCTTTAGAGAAGAAGGGTGGCAACTTAACATAAATGAAGGATGATCCCACACTTCTAGCTGAGAAGTAGCTTGTATGCTGCCAATCAGCAAAACTCTCTTAACCAGAAAAGTAATTTTTGGGATAATAACCACCACGAGTTAACAGTGGCTTGTGAAGCCATCACAGTTGAGTAACTTGTGATCAATAATCAGGATTAAGCGATGCTCCTTTGCCTTAGTTCAAATATATTTAGGACAAGTATAATTTAGGAAATTTTTTATATTTTCAATGACCATTAGAACTCTACCTTTTTGTTTTATTTTTTGTTTTGTTTTGAGTGGTTGCTATGTGTGAGGCATGGTGCTGTTTTACCTGCGTTATTTCTCAAATTTACAATAGTCCTTCCAGAAAGTTTTATCATTTGCTATTATCATTATTACCATATGCAGATTAAGCAACGTGTTCAAGGTCCCATAAAACGTAATGAGCCACACTGGTATTTAAATCCAGACTCACTGGACTCCATGCACTTCTATGACTCCAGACTTTCTCTCAAACCTTTGAAAACTATGGATTCATGCACGGTCCATGACAGATTTGTAGAACATGCTACTAGCTAGACTCTTTCATTCTAGAATAGTCCATATCTTCAAAACTGAAAATGCTGCCCTTCCTCTAGAGGCAGATAAACTGAGAAATATAAAGCAATAGGCCTCCAAAACCATGTCAAATCAAAGTGGGAGTCAAGAATAGAATTCATTACTGACTTCTCTGTAGTTAACTGCTGCATTCAGTAAGGCAAAAATGAAACAGAAGAAACAGAAGGACATAGAGCTTGACATACAAGGCCTGGCTAACTATAACCACCAAAGAACCTAAAAAATAGCTTTTATTTGAGTTTAATGTAGCTAAGATTCCAAATCAATACAGTTAAAACATACAGAAGAAAGTTGTAGCACCTAAAAGATCTAGTTTCATTTTTACTAAGATCCAGTAGTTTCATTTTTGCTACAATCATACTACTAGTGGAAGAAGAGTCTAATAAATGTTACCAAGAGGGGACAGAACATTTTAACTGCTTTTCTTTAACACCTTTTTGAAGTCCTAAAAGCAGGGATTTGAATTTATTGAATATAAATAAATTCATGTGGATGTTATATTTTGTTTTGATCTGAAGCCTGGAAAAAATAAATGGGGTTTTCTATAATGATTTAATTATTCACTCAATCTGATTTTTAAAGAGAAAACCTACAATATTAACAACCCCAGGATTAACAGGTTTAACTTGCTTTGCTATTCAGTTATAAACCTAGTGTGATAAAAATTGGGCTCAACTTGGAAATCAGAAAACAGATATCTAACCTCGTTTCCTTTAAGCTTATGACTTGGTTGAAGTTTTTGTTGAGAATAATATTATTAAAAGAAATGGCAAAAGCAGATAAAAGTCTAAGTTGGGCCCCGGTGGAGTTAGAGCTGTGAGGGCAATAGGGGAGGGGTAAGCACTCTGAGGTCGAGGGAAACAGCGCTCAGGGAAGTCACAACTCATAGGACATGAATTATTGAGCTAATGATGGGGTCCTATTTTATGACGAAGCCAAACCCCAAAGTCTTGGAAAATAAAGGCTGCTTTTCCCAGATTTTCCATTAACCAAAAGGCCTTTAGAGATACATCAGTTTTATGTGCAATTTAAAAAAATAACGTCTATTGTTGTGTCAGAGAGGAGACAGAGTGCAAAGGAGTGGGAAAAAACAAAACAAAACAAGAAAAGCTTGAAATGAGATGGACTCCAAAAAGACAGAATGACACAGGACAGGAGATGAATAAAGGCCAAAACTTCATGAGAAGGAAAAAAGTGTAGTGTGAGGAACCTGTCTTCCTGATAGGAAATGAGAATTCTTTAAGTAGCTTAACCTCAAAAAGCACTCTCAAATGCATATTTTCTCAAGGTACAAGTTTCTGTAAGCTTTTCTAAGTGGTCTGTGGTATGGAATTAATGGAAAGCAGGAAGTAGTTGACAGAGTGGCATTTCCTTAGTATTTATCGGCCTGGTAAACACTGGCCCTGTTGACTTCACACACGGACAGTCTCCACTGGAAACTGCCATGCCCACCACCATCACCACTGCAACACAATTCCAAGGGCCAAACGCTGCTGAGAGAGCTCTTGCATTTTCCCCTGTTGATGTCACTGTGCAGTTGTGCATCAATTAGGCTGTGCTCACCCCCGAGTGGAAGTCTGGGGAAGACGGGAGTCAGGCCAAATGCTGTTTCAATGTGGTAAGGCGCTAACATGAGCCTATGATATAACCAAAGTCTGATTTCACCCTGTTGACATGCACTTGATATCCTGAGAGCATCCTTTTAAAAGGCAGTAGCAAATTTTCACAGAGAAGTACAATGTCCGTAAATGGATCAGTCGCCATCCTAGCAGAGTCTAGCACGAGCCCCCGTGGAGGGAATGTCAGATTCAGAGGCTGGGCTCTGCCTTTTTCTGCTGAGGGTTTCATGAAGCATCATGTCTTGGTTTCTGTCTCCCTCATAGGAATGGCAACACGATATAATTCAAGGGAATGTATTCTGAAATGAAAGCTTGGTAAGTCAGGAGAATTATTTTTATTATAAAGACGGTGGCCATCTGTTTCTGAAGAACTCAAGTGAGAACATGACTATTTTCTTTATATGGAGTAACTTTCAGATAAGGAGTTTTCCTCACCTCCTGTGCTGCAACATTCCTTGAGCTGAAAGATACTCTGTCTCCTAATCCTCTGACATGGGTAGGGCTCTAATTGCTTCTAAGGAAGACATCAATTCACATTAATGTTTACAAAATATTGCATATTCTGAAATATGCATTTGGGACATGGGAGAAGTGAGAAAAGCGAGCAAAGATCAAGTAAGTGAGTAAATAATGATGAGCTTGGAAACATTGCTGAGTCTCTTATTATAGGAAACCACCATCCGTACTGGTTATTCACACCATGATTAACCTTTGTGGGTCTATTTAATTCCTTGAAATTTGGAGAGCAATTCTGTCAATTGTACTTACTACAGCTGTGAACAATAATAATGCTATCTTCACTTTGGACATTCATCAACTTAATTAATATGGATATTATGATGACAGGTTCCATGATTGGCGGGAGTCACCAGCAAAGCACAATTTATTGTCTGGCTTAAATGCATCAGAAGCAATGAGGGTAACACAACTACTCAGAGGAGCTGGAAGACATTATAAACCACAGCATATGCGGCCATGATGTCACTAGTCCAGCAAGTAGGAAACAAATTCTCAGATTTTCCCCCAAAATGTCAACAATATTTGCTGATTCATAGATGTATTCTAGTCTGGCCCCCATGTGTGAAGGGGGCGGCTATGACTGCATTTGGAACAGAACAAACAACGAGAGACAATAAATATAAACAATCAACTCTTCATGGCATTGTGGTTGATTCAATAGTTTGCAGTCAAAATTTCTTTCTTTGACTCCATTAAAAATGGCCTAGCTACTGTCAAAAGTAGAGGTAGAAGACTTCAAATGTTTAACAGACCCAGTGCAAATGTTAGAGGGACTCTGTTCCCCTCCCCCATTCTCCCCATCCCCCCATGGGTGTTTGCATGAGGGAGCATCTTCTCCCAGATGGGCGAGTAAATCACAGGGACACCTGAAGTCACGCGCACTCTCTCCTGGGTGGCTTTAGGGTGTGAAGATGATTGTTCTCAGGTAGCGTGCCCTTTTTCTCAGCCTTTGAAGCGTCTGCCCACTCTCCCCTTGATACACCTGACTGCCTGGCCCTCGGGTGAGAAGCCTCAGGTTCTCCAGGTGCCCTTCCTGCGCTGTCTGGGAAAGAAGTTCGGTTCGGAGCTGGGCAGCGGCAGGGGGTCAAGACACACAGGACGCCCATCCGCCTGCAAATGAAGGCCGAGTTCCTCACTCCAGCTGTATTGGACGATCCAGACCTAAGACCCAATCTGGTTCTCAACTGGGAGGTGGTATGATGACCACCTCAGAAATCCTGACTAAAAAATACAGGAACGGAGGGTTACCAGCGATCAGATGAAGCCTCACGCCATTCTGTTTCTGTGGCTACTTTCTTATTTACAGATTAGATGTTGATTTCAAAGATCCTTGCACCAACTGACATGGATAATTGAAAACTGGATGTAGTACTTAGTAACTCAGGCAGGAAAGCTGATTACTTCCCTTTTCTCCTTTTTTGCCAAAGCTTGGCAGTGTCTGCAGCATCAGTGAGAGCGACAGCAGTGGGACAGAGCAGGGGCGATGGAACATCGCCAAACAGATCCTTGATTTTTCTCAGCAATTACGTTTCATTTCAGTGAGGAATGGACAGGACATACAATGTAAGTTACAGCACCAAAATCGGGACTTTATCAGGAAACAAGAAATCTTATTGATTAGTTAAAAAAGAGAAGCAAAGATCAGAAATCCGATATATGTCAAAATCTTATGCCTTCCAGGAAAAAAAACAAAACCAGTCACCTAGGAATTGAATCATTATGTAACCGAGGCGGTATCTCTCCTGAAGCATTATCAAGAGACCAAAGGGGAACATTTGCAGCACCCCCTGCACAGGTTTTATCTTCATTATATAAGTACCATATGTGTAAGTCTTATTTTAAGAGCGAGCAGTGCACGGCTCTAGTAGAATGACACGTGAGAAAGAGCCAATGTGGGAAGTGTCAGAGCGGATTGCAGAGCTCAAGGGCTGCAGCTTGCCGTCCGAGGCTCTATATTAGGCAGGAGACAGCATTCAGTTGAATCACTATCACTCTCCTGCCCCTCTGCCTGGCATGTTGAAATATTCCACTTCTATTTTTCTCCATCTGTCCTATTTACCTTGTAGCTCCACATGCAAATTTAGGTACAGCTAAATATATAATGCCTTTTGAAATAAAAACTTATGAAATGTGCATGTGCTCGGTAAAGATTTAGATGTTCAGAAAACACTTTCTACCTCTGAATCCATCTTTGTAATGGGGCCTATTCTCTTTAGTTCACATGAATGCACAGAACGGCCAACTGCTCACAGACAATATCGTTGCCATCTGGGCAGACGCCAGCCGAGTTCTGCCATCCACATAGGTCTACCCAGGTTTCAGTTGGGCAAGAGCTTTGCTTTAATGAAAAGCTGCCCTGGTTCCAGGAGGCAAAGGATAGTAACCTGCCTCCTTATAGGGCTTCTGCCCCAACTCGGTCTCACTTCTGTAGCTTGGGCTCCCCTGGTGGTGCCTCGGCCCCACTCGTGTTCCAATCCCGCTCCACAGAACAGGCTGCTGGGGAAGGGGGTGCGGTCGGGGCACAAAAATAAAAAACAAGGATGATTGGCCTGGGAAAAGGCTGGCGTTAGCTCACTTTTCCTGACAGTCTTCATTCTTAATCCTTCTTTCTCGTTGCCCCTTGTTCTAGAATCCTTTTAGAAATGTAGTCTTCTTTTCTAAACCTTGTATTTTCCCATCTCTCTCGTAACATTTGCTTAATCTCTCTCTCCCTCATCTGATGTGCACTTTCTTCCCTTCTCATAATCCTTTACGTTCATGTTCTCTGCTCCTGCTTATCTGTCCTACTTCCTCTCCAATTAAAAAGTTTTTAAAGGAACTGTGTCAATGAGGGTGCAGTCGGGAAAACTGAAACCTTTCTAGGTGTTTCAAGCAGGGGGGATTTGACACAGGGAATTGGTTAAACGGGGGGCGCAGAGTTGAGGAGATGGGCAGGGGACAGTGACACAACCCAAAGAGCAGTACTCTGGGCAGATGCCACCACCACCATCCTTGGGGGGCTCCCCGAACTTGGTGGTACCCTTATACCTGGGAAGGGCAAACCCTGCTCCGGGCCCTCCATTTTAGAAGGCCTCACTCTGTGCCTCCCTGGCTGGGAAGAACTTTCCTTCCAGAGAGAAGAAACCTCTGAGTCAAGGGGACACCAGGCCCCATGCCCTGCCCTCTTTCAGACCACGCTGCAGGGGCATAGGTCCTTGGCCTTCCCTATCCCGTTGGACGAAGCCTGTGTCCAGGGCCTGAATGGGCCATTTTCCTGGGCCCATCCTCCGTGGGCAGCACAGATCCCTAGAGCCAAGAGGTGGCTGAGAGGAGGTAGTTATTTGCAAAAAGGGGGCAGGTAGGAGTGGTACAGAGCTTGGGTGCGGACCGGAGTGTCTGAGTGTGGGCACCCACAGCTCCTCCCTGTGGACCGGGGCCGAGAGGAAAAGAGGACGGGGGGGGTGGGGGGGGGTGGCTGCCAGCCTTGAGGCCTGAGAGTTCTCAGTTTGAACCTGGCCTTCTAGTTCCAGGTTCTTTTGAGGAATTTAAAGGGTCACATCAACTAAGCTGGGGGATTGGAGCATCTGGGAATAGAGAATTTTTGGTTCAGAGTGGCTGGAGTCAGCAAAATGTCTTGGTATTCCTATTCCTAGGATCCTCACAGTTCCCAGACACAGGGGAAGAGGAAGCAAGACAGCTGGGTGAGTAGCTAAGCCCTGGTTGTAGAAGTGAAGAGGCTCCACCTCAAGAGCAAGAGAAAATGGGTGATTATCCTGTGGATTCCCAAGGAAGTGTATTTATTTTGCTTTTTTAAAAAAATTACCATTTTGTCAAAGTAGAAATATGGAAAATAACAGTTCATATTTGATTTATAACTCTTAACTATTGGACATAGATGTGTGGGCCTCCTTTGGTACCCTCCCTCTAAGTCCTGCAAATGCTGGGACAGGCTGGCCAAACCCGCTGGCGAGAGCCCTCCGGTGGGGGCTGGCAGTGGGAAACGGAACAGTCCAACCGAAACCACAATCACAGAGGAGGCACAGCCGCTGTGAGCAGAGAAATAACCTGATTTCTCACCACCTCTCTCCAGTCTTCCTCCAAAGCAGCCTATTGCTGGAACCTACCCAGACGCTAGGAAGCAGTGGAGTCTGACAATCTAGTTCCCTAAGACCCGGAGCAAAGCAGAGCAGAGAGAGGGGCAGGGAACGGCAGTAAGAGTAGACAAAGGATGCCACACGAAACAAACAAACCAATGCACTGTTATAGACTGCAGTGTTCCCCCTGTATCTGAGGTTTCAATCATCCAGTCAGCTGCCGACTGAGAAGCAGATCCTCCTTCTTCTGATGAACTATCAGAAGGCCACCAGTCGCCTAGCACTATGTTACCATGCCTGCATCATTCACCTCGCCTCATCTCATCACGCAGGCATTGTACCAGCTCACAACATCACAAGAAGGGCGAGAACAATGCAATAAGCTATTTTGAGACATAAAGTGAGAGACCACATTCACATTATTTTTATTATACCATATTGTTATAATTCTATTTTATTATTATTGTTGCTAATCTCTTAGTGTGCCTAATTTGTCAATTAAACATTATCATAGGTATGTGTGTATAGGAAAGAAACACAGGGAGTATAGGGTTCGGTCCTGTCCGTGGCTTCAAGCATCCCCTGGGGGTCCTGGACCACATGCCCTGCAGATAAGGGGAGTCTACTGCACATGATCTGGTTCAGAAACTCTCCAGGAGCAGAGGGCGCTTACTACGACTTAGTCTTTATATCCATAGTTTTCCAATAAGGGAAGTTGAATTGGGGTGATCTAGGGGAAACTGCAAACTTTCATTATACTTCTTAATAATAATTATTCATCCTCTATCTCTAGGAAATGTTTGCCATGGGGCTAGGGGCTGCAACAGGCTCACCTCATTGTTGAAGAAACCACACTATATAAAAAGTTGGGCAGCTTCTGTAACTGGGCTTTAGGTTGAGGAATACAGAAAATGTTATGAGTAACTCCACTCTGAATACGAAAAGTAAATGGAGTTACCTAATGCTAATGGTATTAAAGAAGGTGGGATTCGTAATAATGATTAGGAAGAATTAAAATAAGCAGCAGGATATTTTGGAAAAACTATGACTTCTGCCTGTGAATTCCAATTCTGCTGCTTATTAATGGTTTTTGTATACCTTTCAGTGAAATGATGAAGTTCCTTTGGCCTTAGTTGTCTCCTCTTTCATACAGGGATCCTATTTGCCTACGGAGTTATAGGTTATAAATCATGCAGGTAGATACTCTAGCACATGCTTGTCATCTAGCAGATGTTCAAGCAATGTTTAATGGTAACAATGGTGATAATAATCACAGTCACAATGAGGTGAGCGCTGACGGGATTCTGGGGCTTATCCGAGGGGGGCATGTACCTTAAAATAGCCCTCATTTCTCTTTTCCAGAAAAGCAAATGAAGATATTCTCACCAAAATTAATGAAGGAAGTATTAAGAAGAGGATGATAAAGCTTCCTTTAGAAACCCATTTCCCCAGTGTTAAATATTTTATTCCTCACTGCTAATCTTAACGCTCCAGCCAAAATTCTGCTGTCTACACAATCAGGTATGGTACCAGTGAAAGCTGAACATAAAGGAAATATCAGCTATTATTCTGGGGAAGACTTAAAACTTTGGCTTGAAATTGCCATAAGGGAAAAGTACTACATGTTTAGAACACTTATTTTGAATAAGGGTCAACCTCATTATGCACTTGTTTTAGATATTTTCAGGTTAATTTAAACTTTAACAGATATTAAAAAAAACACATTATTTCCTTAAGTCGTTCACAAGATTTTTCCTGGGACACTTACACACGGTAGATTCATATGGCTAGAAAATTCATTGTCTAGGGTTTGTTTAGACTTTTACTATGAAGTTTATGTACTCATGTGTTTGAAATATCTGCTTTTATTATAGCATTTCATGCTTGTCAGAGAATAATAATGAGATGGAATTGCATAAGTATGTTTGAATATCATACAATTTGAATTTAAGGAGCAGTAGTCATATATTAACAAATATAATTAGAGACTTAGAATCTGACTCTGGTTAATAAGCAGTTACCCTCCATTGCAGTGGTGCAAGAACTTGAACTGAAATCACAAGAGACCTGTGCTTGGGGTGTTGGTGTGTCCATCTCTTTTCTCTCTCATCCTCTCCACCTCCAGCCTTCAAGGGTTAATGTGTTGACAACTCCACCATCAGCCCTTGTTACTAATTATTTTAGAACCACCGTGGCAGCAACTTGTGCTCCGTGTGTGCGATTGCTATTTTCCTGTTTCTCTCCCTCCCGTCTGTAATTAACCTTGCTATTCTTAGCTACAAAGCCCAGATCCTGTGCCAGGCTTCTTCAGGATTCTATTTTATATTTCAGTGGCTGGTTACTGTCCGATTTCCTCCTGGGAAAGGGTCTATAATCACTCAGTTATGCTAATCATGAGGATGACTCAACCCTTTTCCACCACTCCCCTTTCATTCTGATAATATTCAGCACAATGAATCCACCGTTTAGCAACTAGGACTGAAATCATTTACTCGAGGCAAGACCAGCCACCATTCTGGGCCTGAGGTGCATGTGCATCAGCCACCAGTGTAAAGGAAAGCATCTGCTAAGGGTGTTGGTGGGGTTTTTCACAGGCTTCTTTCCTCACAGCTTTGAGGCTGTGCGCACTTCCAGGAAGGTGAGGTGACGCTCTAAAGGCCACATGCAATGGCACATCGCTGCCGCTGCCGACCGTGTGATGCATCGGCCAAGAGGCGGCAGGACGCAGTGCACGTAGTCAGGGATGGAAATGATGGCAACAGGACAGATGAAGCCAGAGAGACTGCTCTACCGGCTCTGGCTGGCTCGGCTCCTATTTGCAGCGGAGGCGATACTGCATGGCCAGGTATGCTGATGGGGACAGAAAAGCCCAGCTTCATTTGCTGCAGACCGAATGCCCCAGGCCCAGTTTGTCACCTTCACGCTCACCCAGCTGAACCTCCCTTTGGTGCCCTGTGACACGCAAATGTCAGTGAGGCATAAAACAGGGTGGTACTGCATGGCTGGAAGGGCAAGAGATGTGGTAACAAAGAGAAGTCTGGGGCACAATATAAGGCCTCGGATAAGACCTGTTCCTAGTGAATTATGAAGAGAGGACAGCAATGAAAAACACCTCCCCCTCTTTTTTTTCTTTTGGCCAGAGTTCTATCAAGTGAAATTTTGATTGTCTGGACAAACTGGGCCTTTTGTGAGGCCAGCACCATTTCCAGTGAGGGGACGTTGTAGGCGTGCCTCTGGTATACGGAGGTCACGCACAGGTAGCTTTTTCTGAGAAGTGACGGAGAAGCAGCCTCAAACTCTAACACTCCAGAATGACCTCTTTTTTCTGTGCTGTGCTGCCTGCCTCGTGACAGGTCCAAAATTCACCCCATTACTGCTACTCCCTTGGGGTGAAAACTGGACTGTCTCAAAAGGTCAGCTCCGCACTGTCCTGGGGTGACCAGTGAGCCTCAGGCAATGGGTGCTCCTCGCCAATTGTTTTCGTATTTCATTAGCTGACTGCCTTTTTCTTTCTTTTTCACAGTGGCATGGGGGGGGGAGTTGGTGGGGATGCGGATAGACCACCAAGGTGCTACACATAAGATGGGGAGACCTTACACATTGGGGGGCCGGAGACAATGAAATGTGCAGTACAAAGCAGGACTGGGCCCCTCAGAATGAGATTTGGTTCTGCTTGTACCAATAATGCCACCTTGACATATAAAGAAAACTAAAGTGAAAGAAATTTTTTTTCCGTCATTGCCCATATAGAGTGCCATTATTATCAACAGAAATTGTGCAGCAGACCTGAAGGTAAGGTCTTTAATTAAAAACAAATAAATAAACAACCACACTGGGAAAGCTAAAACCAACCACTTGCCCAGAGTGTACACCACTGTTTAAGTAATGACTCCCTTAGGGAGACACAGCTGCAAGAATTGCCACTGAACCTCAAACCTATCTATCAAGACGTAACAACGTTAAAAGATCTGAGTGGAATTTCATTTCCATTGTTAGAGAATGGTAAGCAGTGAACTTGAGGGAAAGAAAACTGTTTCCATTGCAACATAAAAGGTACCATCAGAAACCAAGTTTTATTGCTACTGCAAGGTTCAGCCACTGAAATAACACAACACACTGAGAATTCAAATCTCCACCTTTTTTTAAAAGGCAGGTTTCTGAAAGTTCCTGTGTATTTCATAGTAATACTCCCTGAACAATAGAAAACAAGAATTTCTGCACTGATTCCTGGAGATATCACATAGTAACTGGAATTTCTCAGTTATAGAGAAGATTTAAATAGAAATTCATGCAATCATACAGATCACTTTCACACACAAGAGCAATTTGGTTTATTAGAGGAGAAATTGAGACAAGGTCCGATCAAAGATGTGCATAATGAGAGTACAGGATTTACGAGTCCATGAGCACTGGTTTTACATCTTGACTCCCTCCCATAGTATCTCCGCTATCTTGACCTTCATGAGCCTCAGTTTCCTCGAGAGTGAAGAAGGGGACAGTCACACTGCCGGTGGGTGTGAAGTTTCAGTAAATCAGCATTTGCCAAGGAGCCTGTCCTGATGCCTGCTTCCTGATAGGCTGGCTTTCCTTCCCTACGACAGTACTTCTTCCACGAGAAACGGGCTGAGCACAACATAATATATTTCATTTTTTAAACAGAATCCACAGGTTAAAATTTTCCCATTATTCTCTCAACCCAGAGGAAACCTTAATTCATGGAGGGACCGCTTCTCTCTTGACAGTCATTCGATACGTGCTGACACACAGGCACAGAGTGACCACGGGATTGAAAACAAGCAGCATGACCTTGAAGGGGGTGCAAAGCACGCTCACCCCCCACATACCACACGCCATACAAACCACACACACACATGCTCAAACTATGGCTTTCAAAGTATTTTGATTTTTCCTTTAGAGCAATCTATGTTCATATATCATGAATAAATATATGAACAAACCACAGGATGTAGGTATAGGACATCTAGAGCTGCAGACTTTGAAACAGTTGTTCATAGGAAATAAAACAGTTTGACAGAACTCTACAGAACTTTGTGCATTCCAGGGACTTGATAAAGATTAAAGAAAATAGTCCCACTAACGTTGACCTCCTCAGAGAGGTTATCATGGTTCACTAACATGCTACATATTTAACATGCATCACTATTAATACATAATACTATTATTATCATGTATCACTAACATGCTACATATTTAATAGTGAAGGCATTATATAATAATTCAATTACTCAAAATAACATAAAGATGTTACAAGAATTTGATTCTACCTCTCTCTCTTTTTTTTAGTAAGTTCGAATTTTGAATCTCTCTCCTTACAATAAGCTGCTCCCAACCAAAAGTTAAATGGGTTCCATGGTAAATTTAAACATGGGGGCTTTTTAAACACAATATTTATGCATGTTTCTAGTTAAAAAAAAACGAACAAAAAACGCCAGCACAGTTCCTCCCTAGCCTAACACCTGAGATGGCAACAGCTTCATCCTCTACTCGGATCCAGCCATTGCCGGGCAGGCCTGCCTCTGCACCTGCGCATGCGCAGCGCATTCCAGCCTCACCTGTCAGCCTGACCGCGCTGCGCCTGGGATGTCTGGCACACACAGCCTTCGGTGACATGACAATTACGAAGGACAGCTAGGTAGCATCTCCTTTATAATTTGGGGCTCCCACACTGCAGTCAGGGGCGAGCACTTAAAAGTAGGAAGCAAGAGGCTCCAGAATCAATTGGGGAGAAAGTAGGATGGATAAGCAGGAGGGGAAAACATGAAAGTAAAGGATTATGAGAAGGGAAGAAAGTGCACATCAGATGAGGGAGAGAGAGATTAAGCAAATGTTATGAGAGAGATGGGAAAACACAAGGTTTAGACACAAAGAATATATTTCTAGAAGGATTCGAAAACCAGGGGGCAATAAAAAGAATGACTAAGAATGAAGACTGTCAGGAAAAGTGAGCTAACGCCAGCCTTTTCCCACGCCAATCATTCTTGTTTTTTATTTTTGTGCCCCGACTGCACCCCCTTCCCCAGCAGCCTGTTCTGTGGAGCAGGATTGGAACACGAGTGGGGCCGAGGACCCAGGGGAGCCCACGCTTCAGAAGTGAGACCGAGTTGGGGCAGAAGCCGTATAAGGAGGCAGGTCACCGTCCTTCGCCTCCTGGAACCAGGGCAGCTTTTCATTAAAGCAAAGCTCTTGCCCTACCTAAACCTGGGTAGACCTATGTGGATGGCAGAACTCGGCCGGCATCTGCCCAGAGGCAATGGGTACGAAGCGAAGCCAGACCCACACAGAAGGTGAGCGTGAGGAAGAGTCGGAGCCATGCTGGGCAGGTGTCAGGGATGCAGAGATAATGCAGAATATCAAAGTAGGCCAGATGCCTGAACGCCTGCCGCCAGCAGTTCTTGAGGTGGGGATGGTCCCAACGAAAATACTGTCTAAGAAGATGAGCATGTGAACTGGGGGGAGGCTGTTTTGGAAGGAGATGCAACTGTGAGGCTTACAGGGAGGCAGGCTTGGGGAACCAGAGGTAAGGGGCACTACACAATGAATGAACTTCTCACGAGGCAGGCTCACAAGCTAGTTTATGTTCTCTTCCAAACTACTCACTACCTAGGAGCAAAGTCATTTCTGCTGCCTTTGGCAGAAGTTCTCTCCTTACACTGCTTAATATTGGGAACTAGCACAACTTTCTCAATCCCCATGGATTATTTCAACATTTACCCTCTTGGGCAAACAAGTTCAAAGTGAGAACCCATAAATTGGAAAGCTTTCTTTGAGCATCTTACTACTCCCCAAAGGTGTTATGTGGGGTTTTCTTATTGTCAACTTTAATCATTTTTTCATTTTTGATGAATAACTGTGATCTTAATGCTTTTTCTCTATTTCTTGACAACTTCACTTGTTAAATGCAACCTTTATTTTCTTTCCTGAATGTTTTTCTATACTTCTCAACCCCCCACTGCTGATTTTCTGTACCTACCATGAAGCCATTATAATGATCATTCTTTTCTTCTCTCCATGTTTTTAATGAAGAAGGTTAAATGGGAGCACAGGACAGACTGGTGACATACCAGTGACTGGACAGTGCAGGAAGCCCCTTTAGTCAACAGTCAGGCTAAGTGGAAATGTTCATGTAAATCTAAATAAAACCAAGTTACTTCTGAGAGCAAGACACACCATGTCCAGAAAAAGAAGGTCCTGCTTCAATTTGCATTTCTATTCTTTCTAGATTCAGAGAAAGGGCCAGATGTTGAAAAGCAATAACTAGGGCTCCTTGCCCAATTTCATGTGAGAGCTGTCGGGTCTCCGTTGAATGCCTGGCCATGCTCACAGTCTTAATTCTGACAGTTTGCAGCCCTCTCAAGGTGCCAGGATCGGAATCACGATGCTGGCAGTCAAGCAGATCAAGGCAGCTGATACGATTCTAGTCTCTGACCTTTACCAAGAACACAACAGGGATCAATTGTTTTCATTGCCTGATTGAGTCCAGGGGTAAGCTGGACCACAAATGTAGTAGAAAAAATATGATGACTATGTGCAAAGTATACACACAAAGGCGGTGCACCAGCGAGAAGAGATGAAGGGTAGGCAGGAGGGTGAGGGCAACAAAGAGAACCTCACAATTGTGCTTCAGAGCAGCAGTGGCAGGTGAGATGAATGGTGACAGACATTCAGTTTTACTTTGCTTCTGACAAGCCTCCAAATATAAATCTCAAAAATAAGGCGGATTAAAGCTTCTTCATCACCTCCATATAACAGTGTCAGAAGTAATTTTGGGTAAAAGAAAGAGGCAACATTCCAGAGCCCATTTTGTGGAATCCACCACAGCCCATGAGTCACCCATTTTGTATTTTTGTACTTTTTTCATTTCAGGGAAGGGCTTACAGACTATACAGTAAGTGTCTCATGCTGCAGCATTTCAACTGGGAATGTGTGCAAAGCTCAGCCCTTGAGTCGACACCACCCTGCCCGAACGTACTTGGTAGGTCTAGCGATGTGACAGTTCAAAATGTGACAGCCTTACCCACCTGGGCTGAGACTTCTTCAAAGTATCTGTGAATCTCTTTGACTGTATATCAAATGCAGTAGAGCACACATTGGTTTACTGGAAAAAATATTCAGGGACCCAAAGTGAATTTACTGTTCACAATGCCTATTTGTAATCATAGCTACCAGCTATTGTCCTTTACCATACACCAACCAATGTCCTAGACTTTCCTTACAGTAGAAGAAAACTCAAGTGTGAAGACATTGGGTAACTTGCCCAAGTCACAAAGCCACGATCTGAATGTAGGTTCCACCACAGGAAACCCATATAATGTCCCACTTCTCAGGGAGTTCTTGCCTAGTGAGATCAAGAAGTCCAGCCTCCCTTTTGACCAAGAATGGGAGGACCGCTCCAAAAACCACAGCAACCGTCAGACCATCAGCTGGATGGCAGGGCACTGCTCTCCAACTCCCGTGGAAAAGGGGGAAGCACAGAACTGTCTGCAGGCCCCTGGGTTGGGCTGCTCTCTGGGGTGTCACTGGTATATCAGTCTTATTCGATTTTAATTACAATCTAATCTCTTGCTCCAAACATTTGCTAATTGTGTCACTACCCTGTTACAAAACAGAAGCAAATACAAATATCTTTTAATATATCTCCCAGGCCTCCTGGCAGTTACCAAAGGAATAAAGTTCCAGTTATTTTCCCAGGCTCGTCTCCCTTTAATCCACGTCTGACATCTCGTGTTTCGAGCAGCCACTGTCTGCTAACAGCCACTGTTAGCAGGATTCTTGCCTTACTTTCCTCCTCTGCACGTTTACCACATTAGTCCGTCCCTATGTCCTTCTTTTCCACCCACCCTTTCGGTGCTGGCTCACACGCCCTTGATGGACACTTACCTCTCTCCTTGTGCTCTCAAGAGGGTTTCACCTGGACCTCATAATTTTCAGGTTCCTATAGCACTTTGAATGGCAAGATGACTTCTCTGTTTTAAACTACGTAAGAGCAGGACTTGTGGTATGCTCATTTTCATCTCTCGTACATGGTACCTAACTTACTGAGAAATATTAATATAATATCTTACTTGCTAAGCTCCCACTTCATAGAGACATATTTAGTTCTATGCAGCTTATGGTTACCCAATAAATATTGCTGAGATTAAACCTCAGTAATCCCATTACTATTCCTTTTATATACTTTTCACCCTCCCACCTGTTCTCTATGACAAAAAAAAAACAAAACAAAAATAAACAGCAAAGTCTTTATCCTAATTCTGACTTAAGCCCTTCAAGTACTTTTTGAAACTGAGCTTTAAAAAGAAAATCAAGTTCTGAAGAATCTTATTACCTATATAGATTGGCCTTGATCCATTTCAGTTCACTTTTAACAAAAGTATTCAGACTCTTCATTGCTTTCATTAAAACACCTTTTAAAAATAAAATTTCATGAACTCGTGGCTCTATATTGGTTGGGACATATTTTATTGCTCTTTTCTTTTGGTGTCTATTATCCTTTTAGAGTCAGAAAGCCCATCTCACCATGTAGCTCTGGGAAAAAAATATCAAGCAAATCGTGGCTTCTCAAACAGTGGGTGGGTTTCCATGTGAGCTGCTATTCTATTTTATTTTTATTTTTTTGATTTTTTAAATTGAAGTGTATTTTCTATACAATCATTATATTGGTTTCAAGTATATAACAGTGATTCAACAGTTATGTACATCATTAAATCCTCACCCCAACTAGTGTAGTTACTATATATCAATATAGAAAGATGTTACAGAACTACTGACTATATTCTCTATGCTGTACTTTCACCCCCATGACTAATTTATATTAGAACAGAGATTTTGTGCCTCTCTATCCCTGTAAGCCACTTCTTAAATCACATGTTCCCATCCTGATAATCATCCCCTTTGCCAAATGATTCTCATTTGGTGCCCTTTCTCTTGAGAAAACTCGGTACAAGGTAGAAGCCAGACCCCTGGGGAACTGGGAAAGAGGTTTCCATCTTACCCTGGGTCCACAGGGAGGGAGGGCCTTGTGGTGGAAGCACCATGTGACTTTCTCCCAGGTGAGCCTCACATACTAGTCAGCACATGCTGAGGGATCCCCGGGTGACACTCTGCTTGTCTCCCTTCCCGTGAACACATCACAATTAGGAGGCCAAGACATTCTTAAGGAAGCTAGCTTAGCCTGGCCACCAGGGAATCTACTTTTTCCTCTAGGGATATGATGTGCTATGCTACATTTAATGCATTTCACCCTGTGTCTTAGCTACTCATTATGCAGTTGCAATTGGCACCCAACACAGATTAAGGCTTTTGTATTTGCCTAAAAGAGTGGATTCTCCCCCGAAGAGCCCTTCTTCATGGCCTCGCTTATCTAGCCTTCCCTGGACCTCAGCAGGACGGGCCGTGCTCTACTCCAGAGCAGTTCTGGCCCCCGGGTCTAGGAGAACCTGGGAGTACGAGCCGAGGGGCTCAGGTGCAGACAGACTGAACGCTTTCCCAAGGGTTAGACCCTCCTCCCCCCTCTGAGGCAGGCCTCTAGGGTATGCAGAGGGGTAACTGCTCTAAATGGGGGTGCAGCCCTTTGGATGCTAGGCTTCCACGAGCAGCAGGGTGCCAAACTGTGGGAAGCTCTCCCACCACCAAAGGCTTCCCTCCTCTGGTCACCCACTTACTCTATGGAATGTTTCCTGCAAAGTGAGTAATGTTGCATGAATCCCAATTTGTGTCAGAAGGCAGGCTCAAATTCCCTAATAAACGTGGGCTAGAGCCTGGTGGTACCCTCTGTGTGGGCAGGGCATGCTGTTCTCTCCTCCCCTACAGAACACATCGGACCAGCAGCAAAGCAGCCATAGAGAAGACCTGAATCAGAAAACATGCTCCAGTGGAAATGTATGCTCTAAATTACCAACCAAAGCTGTTCCTTGGTCTGTGGCTTAATTAAATGCTGCGAGGCCTACTGAATTGCTTAGTTCTCCAGGTAGCATTGTCCTTTTGACTAAGCTTTCATTCTAATTAATTGGCCGGCTGCTATACTTCAGGAGGGGATTCTGAAAGACTGGTGACTAGGACATTTTAGTTAGATGGAAAGGAGATCCCACTGAGATTATGTTTCCTGTTACAGAGAACTTGTTTTTTTTCTTTGTTTTCCATTATGCTTCTCACACGTTTTTTTTTTTTTTGGTAGTTACAGAAACACAATTTTCTTTTGCCATTTCAGCCTGCTTGGGGTATTGGTTATTTGGACCAACAGGTAGCTTTGTCTTTGAGAACGAGAACTAGAACTAGGTTAGATACTCATATGATGTGCCCGTCAGTAGGCTGGGTTCTTGGGATTAGAGAGATTGATTTAAACAACTTCTCTACTCCCAAGAAAGTAGAGCAAACCCTTCTTTGGCACTTACTGTGTACCACACACTCTTGTGAGTGCTTTGCACAGATGAACTCATTTAATCTCTGCAACATTAACATGAGGTAGATGTCATTAATCCCAGAATATAGATAAAGTAACTGTAGAGGGAGTACAGGGGTGCAAAGAGGTTAAAACACTTGCCCAAGTTCACACAGCTAAGAAGTGCTGGAGCCAGGATTCAAAACCAGGCAGCCTAAGGCCAGAGTCCTTGACTTTAACCGTAACATAGTCCTTCCTCTGAGGGAGAGCCAGACTAGAAACATATACATGCATGGCACTGGTTCCACGATCGGATGAGGCTACAAATACGAGACGGGTGTCCTGCCGGGTGAGCTCAGGGAAAGTGTTAAGATTCAGGAGCCACAAATGTGAGATGCTTCTGGCTTTGCCCATTGAGATCCAGAGGAGATCTGGCCTGGGTCTCCTGCTAGAATGGGAATTTTTCTGCATATAGCAGAATAGAGAGCAAAAGCAAAAATCAGGAGCATATATTTACAAAAGTCCCCCTGGCTTGCCCCTGTCCCCGCTCTGCCAGCTCTCCCCTGAGGAACACGGCTCTTGCAGGTCACTAGGAGGCCCAGCCTAAAAGCAGGAGCACAGAAGGCCCCTGGCCAGGGGGAGCCAATGACTGCAGCAGCTGAGAGCAGTGAGAGGCTTTTCTCTGTTTTTTCTTCCTTGGAGGTTTTGTTGGGGAGACAAGATACAAAGAGGGGGTGCTGGCTGCCTGGTGTGAAAAGATGAAATTCGAAGGTAGTTCAGTTTAATGTAAGCGCACAGGTCTTCTCACCCCCACCTTTCCTCCTTCCTGTATTCCCAGGCAAAGGACATGTCGGGGAAGGTCAGTGACAGGACATGACCACAGCTGACCCATGCGCTGGATTTGGGCCAGCAGAGGCTTTTCATCCTCTCCCCTGTTTTTGAAATGCAGGTTCTGCTTGCCTCCCCTGCTTCCAGAAGCTGCCCCGAGCAGATAGCAGAGTGGGATTGAGGGCAGTAGCCCAGTAAAGGCTCAAGGTAAACCTCTAAGATTTGGTGGGTGGGCATGGAGATCTACTCAGCTTGTGGGCACCCAAGACAAGCCTCCTAAGCTCCCTAGCTCATCAAAATGGCCACCTAGTGATCTGGGGTGTTCTGCCTTTCTTCTCTCTCCTTGCCCTCTGTGTACGGGAAAAATTTGGCAATGAACAATTGGTGAAGCAGGCAGGAGATGAAAGAAATGGGTCTTGGGAAGGAGGCACCCTTGGGGGAAATCCCACACTGGCCATGATCCTCTGCATGGGGAGGGGCAGCCCGTACATCTGCTGCTTGGGGACCTCTGTGCGGGTGCAGGAGCGCACCAAAAACCCCTGCTGGTCCAACGTACTTGTCTGAGGAAACACACACAGTGCCTTGAGGCAAAGAAGGGAAACGGATGGCTGCCACCGTGGGCTGGCCTCCACTGAGAGCTGTTCGGCTGGACACTGATGTCCAACCAGAGGCTGAAACTCAAGTTAGGCAGTTGGAAGAAGAGCTGAGATTAGAGAAGGATATGTGGTGGCCATAAGCCCTGGCCACTAACCATTTGTACTGACAGCTGGGCTGCTCTCAAGGGATTAACCCTATGGCCTGGACAATAAAAAGCCGAGAGATGATGAATAAGAGTGGGTCCTTGTGGGGTCAGGGTGTATGGGGAGACATGCGGGTTCACCAGCAAGACTGGAGGCAGTCCTAGTTTCCACATCCTGCTCACGAGGCACTAACACTCCCTGGCCACCAGGTAGTTGATGCCCTCGTCCAGGTATAAACCCACCATGTGACCCTCCAGGAGGGGTAACACATCAGGTGCATAGGAAGGGCAGCCACTGTTGCGCTTGGGTGGCTGGCATATTGCCAAGGATGCCAGAAACACAGTGACTCAGTTAACATGGTAACAGCCCATCTTGTGTGCTCTCAACAACACCCAGGCACCTGCCACAAGAGTCTGGGGCCAGTCACCAGAGTTCTCAACTGGTGAGGGATTGAAAAATTAATGATCTCGGTCCCCTCCCTCTAAGTGAGGGTTCTCAATATGCCCTGGATTATATAGACACTGTTCTGCCTAACCCAGGCTTTCCCTTGCCACCGTGCAAACTGGGCTGCCACCATTAGGGGACTGAAGGAGCTGAGTACCATGTACAGATACCTCCAACAGACAGACAGTGGTCAGAGGTCACACTTCAAAGGTCACAACATATGAGACTGGGCAAAAGAACACGACATCAAATGGAGGGTCTATCTCTCCCATAATCTGTGAGTATCAGGGTTGGTAAAAACAAAATGTGGCATATTAAAACAGCAGATTAAATCACCAGTAAGTGCAACCACACTGGCCAGATGGACTACAGTACTGCCCCAGGCTTTAACACATTTGAATGGTCAGGGAGTAGGAGCCTATTGCCCCGTCTGCCAGACTGGGGACCTCTGCCTGCTGGGGCAGCCGGTGCCACAAAAGTATGGAAGTCACAGGTAACAGCCATTGCCCTGGTGTGCACCATGGGTCAACATGCCCGCTGCTGAGAGCCCCATCACGCCTCGAAAGATGTCACCTCCAGGAGCCTGAAATGAGGTGTCCCCCCAGGATGAGTGAGTTGTTCTGCACCCCTGAGTGGGGGAGCACGGCTCAGTCCCCACTGGGATCCCACCGACCTGCTGCAGGCTGGGCCTAGGAAAACGCACTGTGCCTAGAACGGCAACCTCACCACTGAGAGACGGGAAAAGGCGAGCGTCCTGATGTGGCCTACCCCACCCCTGGTCCTCTCCTCGTGCTGCTGTCTCCCCTGGCCAACATGTATAGCGTGCACTACCAGGTCAAGTTCCTAACGCTGCCAGCCTCCCTCTCCTCCAGGCCAGGTGGGCACGTTCTGGTTTCCACTGGCACAGTCGCGTGCCGCCATCTTCATTCCCTCCACGGACCCGGGGGATGTCAGAGCCCACTCAGGCACCCTCACTACATTCACCCAGCAAGCCTTACGTGATAGTTGGCAAAACTGGTCTTTCCTGAACGCTGGAATGTTTAATGAGAAAAGCTGTCCTCCAACAGGAAGTGGCCTTGACATTATCGCTGCCTCTCAAGGAGGCACCTGGGCTGTTATCCACACAGACTGTTGGGTGTTCACACCTGCTGAGTCTGCTAATGTGCTGTCTCTGTTAAACCACATGAGGACACAAGCAATCTGACTCCAGTCAAGGGTAAATCAGCGGTTCGGATCATGGGGCTCTTAGTGGAAAAAACTGTTACTGATTTTGAGAATCATTTCTTAATCCATGTTTTTTCTCACAGGAGCCTTTAGTGTTGTGGCATCGGCCTCTAATGCAGCCAGACAGTTGCCAGATGAACCACCTCTATGCCAAGGAAACCCCCTGCTGACCACTCAGGGCACACTGCAAAAAGGGGTACATATACGATTGTAAGAGCCCATCGTGACAAATAAATGTCAGAGGAGGTCCTCGCGAGGACATGACCACCAGCTGACCCATGAGCTGGACTCAGGCAGTCATCAGGGGCTCCTCACCTCCTCGCCTGGCCTTAGAATGTGGGCTCTGCTTGCCTTTCCTGGCTCAAGGACACAGCTTGAGGGAGCAATGCTGAGACTCTCTGGACAGTGTATGTGATGACCCAGGTAAGGCCTCTGAGTAAACGTTCCAGGTCCTGGTGGGCAGCTGCTAAGGTCTACTCATCTTGGAGCTGCACAACACAAGCCTCCTAAGTTCCCTTATTCATTACACCTGCCACCTACTGATCTGCGTGGTCTCATTCTTCCCTCTCTCCTTGCTCTCTGTGTATGGGGCAAGTTTCTGAACCAACAGGAGAATCTTGACATTTTTCCTTAAGAGGGCTGGATTCTACAGACATCAAGATTTTACTATTTGTCCAAAAGAGGTCCACATTTTAACTGAATTAAGCCAGCAGTTATTAACCTTGAAACTAGTAATGTTAGGATGAAGCATACTCCTCAAAGATTTCAAAATTAGTCCCTCTGTACAGAAGATATACATAATTAATATCTGACAGATCAGAATCAGCTAGAGTCAATTTCTAAATGTAGTCAAGAAAGCATAATTTAAGAAACAACTAGATAAATATATATGTATATATATATATTTTAGAAGTGCCATGTGAGGTATCGAGATAAAAAGGAAGAGAAGTGAGAGGTGAATTCTTGGAATAGAATTCTTGTTTTAGGTCTCTGAAGATCAAAATTTTTTAAAAAAAGCTTTCATTTTCTTTTCCAAGAATTCCATGACATTCCCTATTTCTGGATCATATCTGTATGTGACATTAATGATAGTGTAAACATAGTGGACACTTGCCTCCATGCCAGGAATGGCTGTGTACTTTATGTATCTTTTTTATTATCTTTAATCCTCAAGTAACCCTCTAAGACAGGCAATGTTACTGCTCTCATTCCACAGAAGAGGAAACTGAGGCCAAATTGGACTAGAAAAGCAAAAACCTAGGATGTTGAACCTGCAACCATGCTCTTCGCTAGGATGCTGATTTGGTTCTTAGATCAGACAACAAATGAAAGCTCACTAATTTTCTGTAAACCAGATTGTCATGTCTTAAGTCCAAAAGAGTTACAGTTGCAGGAGGGTTAATGTAGAATTTGTTGAATTTATGCTTAGGTTTAGTTGACAGTGTTATTCAGCAAAAATAGACTGGGCAAGGTAAAGAGAGGTACAAGGTATCAAGCAATGGGTGGGAAATAATTCATGAGATAATGACAGAATTCTAATACCTCACTGTTATGGCCAAATTAATTTATCCCTAATATACTACTCCTGTGCATCACTGAGAATTTATCAGAGTTCACCAGATTAAAACCTGAGATGATTAACTTATTTTTAATTCCTTGATGAGATGGGGAAGAAGTGTTTCTTGTTTTCTCATAAAAACAACTGATCATAATGGATGAATACTTTTATCGTACGAATAAATTAAAGCTGTTTTCCCAGGATGCCACATTACATAAAAAATGCTAAAGATGAGCCATTTTTTTTTTTTTTTGCTGGCTGTGTCCCTATGGCACATTGACACTGGAATTCTGTGAAAGCAGTTATGAATTTTCCCCCTTGAAACACTACTCTTTGAAAAAACATCTTATTTTCTCTCAAAAACATGTTCTTAAAGCATCAGTAGTAAAAAAAGACACCTTGTATGCAAATGGAGGATATTAGTATGAAGTAACACAAGTGTCTTCAAGGATACATTATTCTTGGTACATGATGCAATAATTAAATCCAATAACAATAACAGTTCACATCCATCAAATGCTTGCCCTCTGCTAGATACTGTTCTAAGCACATCATTTGTATTACCTCGCTTAATACAATGACACTGAGGTGAGTGCTATCATATTGCCTCTACAGATTCTGAAACTCAGGCCAGTGCCACTAAATCATGCTGCCAGGTCTCGGAGGAAGTGGTGCAGCCAGGGAGCCACACCCTGGGGCTTGTGCTCTTGACCCCCATTTCTTCTGCTTACTGATGATGATGATGATGATGATGATGAATTGGGGGAGAGAGGAGCATTAGCTTGCTGGAAATCACTAGCAGCAGATTGCAATCTAAAATGCAGCTAACGATGCTACCTGAATGCTGACACTGTAGCTGTTCACCAGATGACAGCTGCAGACCCCTTTGAGGTCCTTTGGAAATGCTTACTATACAAACCCACAGCTCCTGCACGAGCTGTGCCAGCTCTGTGGCTCCTGTACGCGATCTGGTGCCATCTTTACCAGTGGCGCACATGTGTTTACGCTGGGCGCTTTTGAAATGCCAGACCGCACGCCACCCTGCCCATGAGAGGAGCGGAAGGGACTGTGTATGAGTGTTCCAAAAATCCATTTTTAAGTGAATGGATGGAGCAGAGGTTGAAGACTGCTGCAATGATTTTGGGTTCTTAAGGCACCCTATAAATAAGTAGGTGCCCAAGGCAGAAGGTCCTTAGGCTGACAAGCTACCAGGGGACAGCAGTGAGCTAAGGCACAAGCATCATCTGTCCATGTGTTCTTCACAGAAAAGCCTCCACCAGCAGCTGGTGAAAGGACCTCAGAATGCCCTTACTTGGGCCCCAGAAAACTAGAAGCCCTTGACATAATATTATGTATGTCTTACGTGGATGTTTTATTGCCCTTGTCTAGCTTGGATTAACACATAGTCTACAGGCACACACCTGATCATCTACATTTGCTCTCTTACAACACTAAACTATGTTTTCTACCTTTATCTTGTATCTACCTACCACTTCAGCATTTTATTAAAAATAATCATAATAAAGAGAGAAATGTGGTATCCACATATAAATCAAGTATAAAAACCAAATGAATATTCATATTTGAACTGTTTATAGTTCATAATGCATGAGCAAAATCGAAAGTTTCTGTGATGACTGCCCTTGTACTGCTCACCATGTAACTTATTCACTACGTAAGAATTTGTTCTCCATGTAAGAACTTGTTTGTTATGCCTCAGAAGATTGGAGACTGACGAAAATTAGGCTTGGGGTGGATTAATGATTGTGCATTGAGCATTGACCCCCCTATACAGAATTTTATTGTTGTTAATAACCATTTGATCAGTAAATATGAGAGATACCCTCACACACACAAAAAAAGTACACACTTCCAATTGTAAAATAAATAAGTAACCGGATGTAATGTATAGCATAAGGAATATAGTCAAGATAATGTAACAACTTGGTATGGTGATAGCTGGTACCTAGAATTATCATGTATATAAATGTTGAATCACTGTGTTGTACACCTGAAACTAATGTAATACTGTGTGTCAACTACCCTTCAATAAAAAATAATTATCTACAAAAAAAAAATTATGTATGTCTATTAATAAAACCAAACAAAAAAAACCTTGACAGGAATGCATTTGAGCATCTTTCTCTTACAGGGACTTCTATCCTCTGCACCTGCCCTGGAGTATTTTTCATTTTAGATTGATTTAGATTTGGAATGACTTATGCTTGAGAGGTTGTTTATTTTGTTCCTTTGAATGTCCCCTGACTATAGTCTGAATTCATAAGATAGCTTATTTTCATTTGGCCCCTTGTTGATATCTAGATATTGAGTGTCATTTGTGAATGTGATTAAAATGGTTCCAATTTTCCTCTTCCTTTTCCTGTCCACTCCCTTTACCTAAGCATAAATGCAGACATTTCCCAGAAATAGAGTAAATACCCGGTGCTATAGAAATCCAGGAGAATCCTCTCTGTAATTCACTATTTTTTTCTACATTCCTATCTGCATTTTTTACCTATGGGAAAACCCAGTGTTTTGCCAAATTTGAATGAAGTGAAATTTTGTTATCTGACACCACTTAACACCATGAAAAGAAGCACAATTAATGCTGAATTACCATGGGGATGCTGCAGTTAAAGTTGAAAGGAAGAATGAAGGGCTAGGACTGACTTGGCTTTGGTGGGATAACAGTGAGAGAAATCTGATCCTGAGCATGTCTGAACACATTTTCTTATTTTGTGGTGGTTTCTCCCTCCTCCTGAAAGTATTGGCCCCTGAAGCCCAGAAGAAATCATTCCATTAACCTCAAAATACTCAGAGGCCACCACAAATATTTTCATATCATCACATGTTCTGAGAAATACCTGCCAGCCTAATGAATCTTGTAGGATTACACTGAGCCCTGGTTAGTACTTGGCATATAATTATCATTTTCATCTTAACCAAAATATATCATAAAGTAATATAGGAATAGGATCATTTTTATAGGCAACACTTTTATGAATATATTTCACAGTGGTATGTGGATGACTGTCCTCCCTCCTTAGCAAGAAAAGTGAAGTGAAAAATTGCCTTACATACAAGCTATAGGTGGCACGTCTAGGCCAATGAGAAACCACAACTACTCATAGAGTAATATTTCTTCCTCTCTCCTTACCTTCCTACTTTTCTCTTCACTTTTTGAAAAATGCAACTCTCAGACACGTGAGCATTTTCCCCTAAAGGATTTCAGCTGAAGAAAAGATGGAAGAGGAAACTAGAAAGTATGACAGCCGAAGCTCTGAAGCACATTGGAGGTTTTGCACAGAGAATTCAACCTACTCAATGTAGTGGTCTGTGAGCTTCTGGAAAGGGGCAGTAATAGTCAGACCTCAGTGCTCTGGGCATCCCAGGCCTACCCCGCAGACATTAGAAGCTGCTAGAAGCAGGGGATGTTCACTCCCTGTAAATCCATGATATCCCAAAGTGCTCACTTTACATTTTGTCCTCTATCTTTCCCTGTCAAGAACAACTCTCCTCGGGACCAGTGGGGACTGGAGCCCACCCAGTGAAGCTGCTAAGTGGGATGACAAGCATGAGGACACATCAGTACATTTCTAAGGCGTCGTTTCATTCCATGGCCAAGGGTCCCACTGACGTTTTGCTGTTCTGCCCAGACCCTCCTTCAGTAAGAAGCACATGCAAAGAGAGGTTATTAGAAGAATTTTAAGCCCCTTTCTATTGCCGAGTGACTTTGTTCAAGTGCAGCCTTACCTGTCCAGCTATTTTAACTTTCTATTTTGGCTATAATATAAAAAAAAAAAAGAAAAGAAACGGAATTACCTACATGAAAGACCACCTCTTTCTCAGAATATGCTGCCTCCCACACAGTGGCACGTGGCTCTACACTGAACTCTATGCTTCTTGGCAGGAATACTGGAAATCAGGTAAAAATGTTTAGCTGTGTGTGACCTGGGGATTGAAGGGTAAAACTTACAAAATTGGTTTGGCTTCAAACCCAAAGAGCTTTCCCAGAGGTGAAAGGTTCGTGTACCAGCATACAGAACACTGATTTTTGTTTTTTTTCCTTCTCAGACATTTTAAAGTGCAACTTGGAACTGTGAACATTTCTGTGTGTGGATAATCTTTTTATCTCTTTGACCTCGTTTTGCTCAAAATGCCCATTTCAGCTCCTTTTACATTTAAACAGAGATTTCTTGACTCATGATGTCTCTATTCACGTTTAGTTTTCTTGATTATTATTATTTTTTTATCGAAGTATTGTTGATATACAATCTTATACTGGTTTCAAATGCATAACACAGTGGTTCAACAATTACCCATATTATTAAATCCTCACCCCCACTAGCGAGGTGACTATCTGTCAACATTTGTAGCCACTTCCCGAAGATATCCACCCCCCCCATCTCCCACTCCAATTTCATGTACACAGCTAAGCTTCCAGAGACGTCCTTTCTACTCCAGTCCATCACCTGGATGTTAGGTGGCTGGTGACTGAAGAGAATTTACCCCGGTTTACACTGTTTTCTGCCATCACAGTCCACATGGGGATAAAGTTCACGAAACCACTCTCCCGCCCCAGCAGCAGAAATGCACTGTCCCTGAAGTCTTTGTAAACCTCCTCCAACTAGTCAAGGTTGTCCTTTTTCCTCAGCATTAGTGGTTTTAGAGTCACACAGAGAAACTTGAAGGCTGCCACATCACTGAAGTGTTTTACATATAAACATTGCCAAAACCAACTCCCTAAGAAAATGACCGGAACCAAGGGAGGAAAGTGCTTTTCATTCTAAACCCTGCACCACCTGATTCTGTCTTCTACACAGCGGCCCTAATGCTGACCTGAGTTCTCAAATCCCTGAGTCCTAAACAGCCAACAGAGGATTTCCAGGTTTACAATACAAGCCACATGGAACTAAATTTCCCATTTTTCTAGAATGCATGCATTTACCTTTTTTTTTTTAACCATGCTGTATGTAGTCAATCAAATCATTCTACCTGGCTTTTTCCTTTTTGAAAGAACTGAATGTTATCAACTTAATTTACATACATTCCCATATGCAAACATTAAGTTTTCTTAGCGGAACCTAAGTATCTAACACTCACAGAACTGGATTTGTATGGAAAATAATTATTTTTCAAATAGTAAAAAAGCAAAGAGTTATCAGGCATATAAAATAGAGGGGAAACCTTAGATTCACGGAATGACTCAAAAATTATTGTGGGTCCAAACCATACAAGATGTGGGGGGCAGAGGGGTGCTAGGCTGACGCCATCTCTTCCTCTCCACCCCAGAGTCACGAATCCCCTAACGGCTGCTCTGCTTGCAGGCTCCTCTGACGAGTCTGTTGCAACAGACTTGCACTTTGCTTCCCCACTTCTAGTCTCTCCTCATTCTAATTCATCCCACACACCGTAGGCAACCTTGTTTTTCTAAAGCACAGGTCTCTTAAGCATCTTTACCTGGACACGAGGCCCATCTCCTTCCAGGTCCTGGTTTCCTCCTTGCTTCTGATGCATGCTCTGTGTTTTAACTGCAAGTCCAGTTACTGTCTACCCCACTCTGTCTTTTTGTTGGGCTAATTCCTATTTACATGTCAACTCCTATCCCAGTTCTATGAACTCTGTGGAGCCTTCCTGACCTTATCCTTCCCATTCTCACTTCTGCTGTGCAGAATTATTTCCTGTTTTTTCTCTTGAGCTAGATAAAAACCACACCATGTTCTAATTTTCTGCTGACCCACCTGTCTCCTCCAGGGTAGACACTGAAACCTGTTTGTCTCTGCATCCCAGCACTGGAAAGAAAGGAGAGCTGCCATGATAAATCTCAGGATGCATTCCAAGTTCAGCTGGGAATTCTTACAATTATTTGGACCAGAATTGGCCAGGACTTGTGCATGTGCATGTATGTGTGCGTGTGTGCACATGCATGAGTGTGTGTGTGCATGTTTGCTTTTTTGTTTTGTTAGGTAGAAAGATAGACATGAGCAGCTGGGGAACAGGAAGGGGAAGGTAAGGCTCAGAGAGAAAAACGCACAAACTCTGCCCAGGTAAGGGGTCTCTTACGAAGACAACAAAGGCTTTTCAGGGAGAGAACATCCTTCCCTACAAGCACCAGGCCAAACTGGTCCCAACCTGATTCCAACCTCGGCACCATGGAACAAAACTAAGAACTGCCCAAACCACATGTCCTCATGGAAAAGGACATGCACACTGAGAGGGTGGCTACGAGGATGGACCTATCAATCAAATGACTGACCCCCACTTTGTCATTAAAAGAGGTGCCTCCTAGCCACCATGGAATTAAAAAAGGCCGGCCTTTTGAGGCCTTTGACTACCCTGACTCTGGTCCACTCCACCCTGGAAGTGCATTCAATTAAATCTCTCGCTCTGCTTGGCTATTGAATCTCTGCCATTCAATTCTTTGCTTTGGTGGGGACAAGAACTGAGGAGAACGAACTCGACCCCTGACAGTTTTACATCATTTTTTTGTTGATTTACACTTTACCCCAAATATTATTTGTAAACACATAAAAGAATCTGGATGAATATGTTTAAAAAACTAGGTCAATCTCTGGTCTATCAAACAGTCTCATCATTGATCTATGAATGGTTCTTTTTTCATTCAGGATCCATTCATTTATTCATTGATGTACTGATAATGTAACATGTACCCATGACCCAGCCACACAACACAAAAGATAGAATCCTGAAAATACTTTATACATAGCCATCTGGGTCTCCTGTCAACCTATCCCCTTGACCCCCTCACTCTGCGGTAACCAAGTCTGAACACCATGTTAGCTGTGATCTCCCCCTCCTTATTGCTCAGTTTTATTTCGTACTTACATATTTCCACACTTAATCCCTCCCGTGGGTAAAGAATGCTCTTCTAGCTTTTACTAGAACAGTACTGGAGAATTTTTCCATTAATGACACAATTTGTAGCTTCCCCAATTCAATGCAAATTACGTATACCTTTATAGTAACTAATCATGTCAGGGAAAATTTTGTCACTGATCTAAACCAATACAGAGAAAACTGTCATGCTACCAATTTACTGCATTGCTTGAAAAATACCTGCTAGGCAGAAAGACACAACAGCAGGATGAAAAGAGGGCGGGGCTTACCAAGAACTCAGGGAGTGAATCAAACAAAGCCAGAGAGCCAGAAAGGACTCAGAATTAACACCCTTTGCAGTGTGAGTTCATTCCACATGCTCTGAATTGGGGCTGACCTTGAGATGTGCTCTAGCTAATGCGGGTGAGATAGGGCAAAGGCATGGGACAAACACCATGATTAATTTTCCTAAAAATGCTGAGATATGAATAGCACAATAAGAACAGTAGGGACTTATCTTAAGGCTAAGATTTCATTTTAAAAGCAGAGAGTTGGGAAGTTACACTCTTGGCATATTCTGTGGCAATCAGCCAACAACCTATCTTAAGGCAAGGCGAGTAGTTGTGGCCACTATCTTGGAGAAGAAGGGGCAGCTTATTCTACAGAACTATCTGGAGGACTGACTATGGATAATGACATATTGTCTCTCAGTGGAGACAGACGTCATGAGACCTCATGACCAGCCTATGCCCCTGACCCTTTACCTTTGCCCCATTCTTGAAAGCCTTAAAGGAGAATCCCAAGCCCTTAGGCGTGCCCCCTCTCTGAGGTTTCCCTCACTCCCCTTTCCTGGAGTATTTTAAAAACACTTCTTACTGCTCAACTTATGATGTTTTGTCTCTGTGCTCTTCCAGCAGTGTTTTTGTCAATTTGCTATTTCATTCTGTTTCTCTGACTTTAAGCACGAGTATTCGCTCTCTCTGTCCAACTCCAGGTAAATAGGGAGGGGCTGCTGAGAGCTCTGATTTGACCTTGCAAGTTCCCTTCAACAAGCATCCCCTTCCTCTGCGTCATTCAAGTAAACCTGCCCTTGTCTGCAGTGACTCTGGCCTGCTCCTCCCTGGGAGGTTCATTCAAATAAAGCTTTTGCCCCACTTCACTCCTGTGTCTCTGCCTTTCAATTCGTTTTTGTGGTGGGGACAAGAAATGAGAACAAACTCAACCGTCAACATACCTATTTTGTATAAAATTCTCAGTTGAGTCACATATACCACAAAACCAATATAACAACAAAAATTGAAAATATTTAGAAAACCAACTGAAATTAATATAAATCACTGAGTTAATCTGTGTATTGTATCAAACGAACCTGGGAGAAGTACCATTCTTAACCAAAAAGGCAAAAAGTGGAATTTGAGATCTCAGCCCTTTTCTTCCTGTGATTTGCAACGATTATGGCTTACAGTTCAAATTGTTATTGACGTTTGGTTAAATCAATTAAATCAACTAATAGATTTGGGGTTTTCCTCAATATTCACATGTTTTAACTTCCTCCTTGGTAAAATGTATAGAATCAGCTCTATTTCCCTTAAGGAACAATTGGATTACTCTTAAAGATTCTTTCAAAATAATACGCAGCCTTCTTTTCTTTTCTCAATATTGGCATTTTATAGATTGATACATCTTACTGTTAAAAATATTTATAATTTCATTTTAATTATGCCCATAGGCCTACTCTTGAAACCAAGCTCTTTAAAGATCCTAGGAACAGTAACTGGCCAAATAAGAGCCGACGTTTACAAAGAGGAGAGGAAGTATTGCACACCCCAAGGCTTATTTCTGTGACAGTTTTTTGTCTTGCTGCTGTGTAACCAACAGAATGCTCACTTACAATTAATTCATTTAACTGATGAGTGTAATTGACACTATGTACCAAAAGCTCTAATCATGGAAAGTCTAGTGATCTAAACCCATCTTTCACAAGAACTCACTGCTGGAAGCCTAATACCAAGATGCCAGCCATGCTGGAGAAATCATGCACACGAAGTATGACAGACCCAGCACAGACTCCAAAACCCACACGCGACTCTGAGGAGCCGCTGTGTAAACACGACCCACATTCCACTTTCTATGTTTGTGTTATAGAAGACTTCCCTTGATCGACAAATTTGCTCTCAGATTTTTATTTTACAGTCTTTTAACACTAGTGTGTTAATACTATAAATGCTGTTTCTCATACCTGGTCAAAGAAGTCTGTAGGACAGTGAAGCGAAATGTAGCTTCCACAGCTTGGAAGAGTTAATTTGTCTTTAAATTTCAAAAGGAAGTTATTATACAGACAGTCCTATTTGATATAAACCTAAAGTACTAAGATGCTAACGAAATGAAACATTATAGTAATACACATTTTACTTCTTGGATTACTTCTTAGTCCTTACCTGTAAAATCATATTACACTACAAAATGATTATTTCTGGGGGTACGTCAATCATGATATTCCTTCATTTGGTTTGAAATGTAAGTGACTTAGTGAAAGTGCTGAATCTTTGAGAACTATCAAGGCTAATACTAATTTTAAAAAATGCAAAAGTTATTTGACAGATACACATTTATGCAATTTAAATTCCGGCTAGGGAAAACCACTTGAAATATCACTAATTTTGAATGCACAATTATCAGCATAAACTACTTTGTCAAAATGTACATATCAGCTTGATTTAAACTACAGGAGAAACTATCACTTTAAGATGAACCTTTTTACATTGAGAACTTCTTTAAATGATTGAGATTTTTACTATTGTCATCCTCTTCAAATGATATCTCAAGGAGTACCTGTATTTAATGAAGACAATTTTTAATACATCGTTTTTCTTTACATTCTAATGAACACCTCTATATTCTGTGGTACCAAAGAATACTGTTTCTGGAATTAGACAAACCTAAGTTCAGGGCTTGGTTCTGCCTTGTCCCTGTTGTGTGACCTTGGGCAAGATAGTTCACATTTGTAGATTTCAGACTTCTCAGTTCTAAAGTATGGAAAACTAAAAAAAAAACTATTTTAAAGGCTTGTTTGAGGCATAAAGGTAATGATTTATACAAAAAGGTTAGTATAATGTGTCACAGAAAGTAAATCCTCAAAAGTGTTGGGTATAATAGCAATAACAATACGGCTGCTGCTGCTGCTGGCGAGGAGGAGGAAGAGGAGGAGTCCAAAGTGCACACGTGAAATAGCTGAACAGGAAAGAACCTCCGTGATCGTGGTTCATCTCATTTTAGGGAGGAAAACACCAAGGCTCAGAGCTTCGATGCGCCCGTATTACGCCAGGCCGTTTGCTCTCAGTAAAGTGTTCTATTCACTAGCCTGCCCCTAGTCCCTGCCAGCCCATTTTAGGAGTGGGTAAACACAGGGAAATGGTGCTAAAAGTGAAAATTCGAGGCTTTTCTCTAACGAGCAGAGAGGAATCACGAAATGATTAAATCACTCCACTGATGCTCAAAAAATCAGTATGAAGTCTATATTCAAGGAACCATTTCCATGCTGAGAACAAGGAGTCTTAAAGCCTGGGGAATAAAGGGCGCAGGCCCACAGGCAGGATATGCCAGCATTTGTGTGGGATGCCCACCATGCTCTGGAAGGCTAAAAGCAAATCCCTCCGCCTGCAGCGGGGGTACCTGGTCAACCCAGTGATTGCTTAGACGGAGTCCGATAGGATATGCCATGACTGTTGGATGTCATACATTGGACCTGATTTCCTACATATCCAAAAAGAAGCAGGCTGTTTTGAGAACACTCATTTCAATAATAACACTCAAGAAAATAAGATATCATTCCTTATCTTTTAAATAATTCTATTATGAACTGGGATTTTTAATTTATAATTGCACATTATAAAAAGTCATGAAATTATTAAAAAAACACATTGCAAAAATTATGTGACAAGTCTCCATGGTTACATATCCAAATACTATCACTATATTATTCAAATCCTTCTTTGTCTGATTATTTTTAATAAGACCATAATGTTGAAAAAAATGATACAATGACACATAACTAAAAGAATCTCCCAGGTTAAAAAAGACCAAAATCTTTACATGTTCATATTTTCATATTCATATTCATCAAAAAATTTTTTTTGAGTTGAATATGCCTGGTTTATAAATAAATATATTCTACATTCATGAGTATTTTAATGTAAATCAGAAACACAGAACTGCAGTGAGTCAATTTATTTATTGATGAATGAACCATTATATAAATGCAACATTATCACCCTCTGAATGGTTTTCAGGGCTGTGCTTAAGATTCTACAGTTGCCAAAGTGACTGATGGCAATATTGCCAATAGATTTACTGCCCAGTGGCCAGATAATAAACATCAGGCACTTATGCCAGGATGACATGAGTCCCAAACCTACTTAAAAATTGCTTAATTTTAAATCTCATTGAAAATAAAGTGGAGCTAACATCAACTTTCAGTTCAGTTTTAAATAATGTTTATTTTATTACAGCAATATTTTTTAAGCCTCAAGTGGCTTCTACATAAAATATTTTATATATCAAATTTTATATAATGTGGCTTTTTAAAATTGTCTAATATGAAAGATTATTGTGCATGTTATTAAAATGTAACATTGAAACTGGTAAACAGATTAATTCCCCAATGGGTACAAATGATTCTTATGTTCTGTCATAATAAATTTTCTGTAGACTGAGATTAGCCTTTTGTGCCAAGATCTCTAGAGAAAGTAATATGTACGCATTGGGCCTCTAGGGGGAATTTTCTATCTCTATCTAACTAATGCTTCCAGAGACTTTGGGGTGCTCCCCCTCTGATGCAAAGAACACATAAAGACTAAAAAACTAAAATAGGCACCCTTGAATTAACAAACAAACAAACATACAAACACATTCAGATTTTTTTTTTACCCATTACTGTCAAGAAGAGACAATTAACACCCTACACAATCTTTTGGAAATACATAAACAAGTATGTAATTATTACCTTTAACTATTCAGTAAACATTTCATGGCAGTAGCTCTGAACAATATTTTCCTTTTCTTTTTTCTCTTTTTATTTTGAAACTATCGAGCAGATAACTTAAAAAAATAAAACTTATTGACATAAAAACACTTCCCTTCCAAAATAAAAAAGCTTATGCAAACCTTTATACATCTTAAAATATTTTCTTAACATATTTTCTATATATTCAAATAATTTGAAATATTTCTGGTATTTTTTTTCTGCTATTACATTTGAGCATGTAAACAATGGGCTATGGGATGAACACGGGGCTGAAGTAGCTAAGCTACGTCTGCCTTGAAGGAGTCATTTATCTTCTGTGAATGAACAGATTATTTCCAAAAGGGAAGGAGATTCACTTACCTCAGTCCATCACAGACTTGGGTTAAACAACTGAAAAGGTGCATCAAGATACAGGCGGAGGCACCTTTTGGAGGAAACAGAAAGTGGCCAGGAGCAGTTCCGATTTTTTAAAGTTGACCAGTAACCGCAGGTTTTTAAGGTATTTGAATACAGAAGTTATATTTTGGATGTTTTTTAATTAGGCCAACACTGTTGATTTTTGGAACATAGAATTTGATAACTTTCATCTAAAATGAGTTTAAATTTAGAGATGCTTTCATATTTAAGTTAAATTTTAATAAAACTTAGAGATTTGCTTTCTAAGAAAAATATAATGTTGGGAGTTTTCCCATCTGGAAAAATGGGGGGGTGGGAAATAACAGGGTCCACAAGGTTGTTGTTAAGAATCAAATGTAGAAGAAATTTTAGTCATGCTAATGAAAAGTTTTGTTGTGGGTGGGGGTGGGGGAAGGTAGTGGATAATGCTGTGTAAAGACACTTATATTTTGCTCTATGGACAACTGACTATTCCCCCCTTGTCAATCACCCCGTCACTCTGTAAGACCTATAGGGGGATCTACAGGCATATCTGGAACATATTCCAGGCTTGGTCCATACTACCAGAGAAGAGCAAATGTAACATTGAAGCAAGTCAAGTGAATGTTTTGGTTTCCCAGCACATGTAAGAATTATGTTTATGCTATACTATAGTCTGTTAAGTGTGCAATAGCACTGTCTTAAACAATGTATATACTTTAATTAAAAATTCTTTATTGCTTAAAAAATTGCTAACCATCACTTGAACTTCCAGCAAATTACAATCTTTTTGCTGGTGGAGGGCCTTCCTCGATGTAGACGGCTGCTGAATGATCTGGACTGTAGTTGCTGAAGGTTGGGGTGGCTGTGGCAATTTCTTAAAATAAGAAAGCAAATAAGCTTTGCTGCACTGACTCTCTTTCATGAACAATTTTTCTGTAGCTGTACAATGCTGTTTGATAGCTTTCTACCTGGTAGGACTCCTGTCAAAACTGGAGTCAATTCTCCCAGACCCTGCTTCTGCTTTATCAAATAAGTTTACATAATATTCTAAATCCTTTATTGTCATTTTAACAATCTTTACAACATCTTCCCCAGGAGTAGATTTCATCTTAAGAAACCACTTTCTTTTGCTCATTCATAAGAAGCAGCTCCTTATCCATTCATGCTTTTTCCTGAGATGATAGCAAATCAGTCACATCTTCAGGCTCCACTTCTAATTCTAGTTCTCTTCCCATTTCCACCACATCTGCAGCTACTTCTTTGACTGAAGTCTTGAACCCCTCAAAGTCATCTATGAGAGTTGGAATCAACTTCTTCCAAATTCCTGCAAATGTCAATATTTTAACCTGTTCCTGTGAGTCACAAATGTTCCTAATGGCATCTAGAATCATCAGTCCTTCATAGAAGGTTTTTACTTTGCCAGATCCATCAGAGGAATCATTATCTATGGCAAGTATTGCCATACAAAATATATTTCTTATAGAAAAAGACTTGAAAGTAGAAATTACTCCTTGATCCATGTGCTGCAAAATGGAATGTTGTGTTAGCAGGCATGAAAACAATATTAATCTCATCCATCTCTATCAGAGCTCATGGGTGATGAAGTGCATGTCAATATGCAATAATATTTTGAAAGGAATCATTTTTTTTCTGAGCATAAGGTCTCAACAGCAGGCTAAGAATACCCAGTAAACCATGTTGTAAATAGATGTGCTGTCATCCAGGCTTTGCTGTTCCATTTCTAGAGCACAGGCAGAGTAGATTTAGCATAATTCTTAAGGGCCGTAGGATTTGCAGAATGGTAAAGGAACATTAGCCTCTATTTAAAAGTCACCAGCTTCATTATCTCTTGATAAGAGAATCAGCCTGTCTCTTGAAGCTTTGAAGCCAGGCATTGACTTCTCCTCTCTAGCTATGGAAGTCGTAGATGGCATCATCTTCTAATAGAACGCAGTTTTGTCGACATTAAGTATATGCTGTTTAGTGTGGCCACCTTCATTCATCACCACAGCTAAATTTTCTGGATAACTTGCTACAGCTTCTCCGTCAGCACTTGCTGCTTCATCTTGTATATTCATGTTATGGACACAGCTTCTTTCCTTCAACTTCGTGAACCCACCTCTACTAGCTTCAAACTCTTCTCCTGCAGCTTCTGCACCTCTCTCAACCTTCATAGGATTGAAGAGTGGTAGGGCCTCACTCTGGATTATGCTCTGGCCCAAGGGAATATTGTGGCAGGTGTGATCTTCTATCCAGACCATAAAACCTTCTCTGTATCAGCAGTAAGACTGTTTCACTTTCTTATCATTCATGTGTTCACTGCAGTAGCACTTCTAATTACTTCAAAAAATTTTCCTTTGCATTCGCAATTCATGTTTAGCATAAGGAGCCTGCTTTTTGGCCTGTCTCTCTTTCGACATGCCTTCCTCACTAAGCTTAATTATTTCTCGCTTTTGATTTAAAGAGTTGTGTGACTCTTTCTATCAATTCAATATGTAGAGGCCGGTTGGCAGAGCAGTCAAAACACACAAACTGATCGATTAAGTTGCCTTCTTTGGGCATGGTTCGTGGTGCCCCAAAACGATAACAATAATAAATCAAAGATCACTGATCACAGAATACCATAATGAATATAATAATAATGAAAAAGTTTGAAATATTGTGAGAATGACTAAAATGTGACACAGAGACACAAGTGAGCAAATGCTGCTGGAAAAATGTCACCTACAGACTTGCTCGATGCAGCGCTGCCACAAATCTCCAATTTGTAAAAATCACGGTATCTGCGAAGCACAATAAAGCAAAGTGCAATAAAATGAGGTCTGCCTGTATTATAAACTATGTGACTCAATCCTGGCTGCATGTCAGCGTCACTTGTGATGCTTTTTATAACTCTAGTTCCCTGAACTCAGCCCTCAGAGGTTCTAATTCAGTCAATTTCATGGTTGAGTCCCAGGATTCCCAGCTTTAAAAAGCTTTCTGAGTGATTCTGATGAGCAGCCAGGGTTGAGAACCACTGTGTAAGGCAATGTTGCAGTTTATTTGTTCCTGCTGAAAGGCTATTTTCTGGACTTCAGTAAGACATAGAAAGAGGGGGCAAAAGAGAGAGGGAAAGAGGCTAACTGTGCCTTGGCTTCGGATCTTACTAGGAGAGAAACCAGTGAGACCATGTTGCTTGATCAGTCATTCAGACTTTCCAGAAATTTAAGGCACATAAAAATGAACAAGACCCTGAGTATACTCTAGGACAGTTAGTTTTACAAACAAGTCGATATTCTTCTGGCAACCGTGTAAAGATATTTCTTTTTCATGTTGAAAACAACTCTCATTACCATTCGTTGCTGTTATTTTGTATCCTGTAGGAGAGAGAGCCTGGTGAGTGTAGAGAGTGAATGCGGATTAGTGTCACTAATGAGCACATGTGCAAGAAGAAGACTTAGAGCAAGACTGTAAGAATTCAAACAGGATGTTGAGATGGTACATGCAGCACTAAAACGGCTTTGTCGGAAAATGCTCAAGTTAACTGAATACATCTTAAAGAAAAGCGAAGTGGGGGAAACATGTTGCCTAGGCAGAGAGGTGGTCTTAGAGCAAAGAGGAATGGAAAACAGAAAGGACAAAAGACAGAGTTAAAAAGATACAGTAATAAAACCAGAAATGGGGTGAGAAAGAATAGATTTTTAAGACTGACAGTTCAAGTTAAGACTAATCACACTGAGCATTCTTAGCACATTGAAAGCAAAGCCCAGCTGGGCTTGAAAAAAAGCCCTGGCAGTTCTTAGGTATAAATCTTAAGCCTGGAGCACAGATACCCTACTTGTATTTAACTTTTGTACTTCAAGTAAAATAAATTTCCCTAGAGAGATTTCTCTTCACTTTGTAAATTGGCTTTTCCAAGAAATTTTAATTGGGTATAGTTTTTGCATAGTGTTTGTCGTTTTGGGTGAAAAAAACCAGAAAAGCAATGAATAAGGATAGCAATCTACATCCCCATCTATGGATGAGTGTATTTTTGTGTTCAAGAACTTTGTTCTTGCAGCATTTTATAGTTTTGGCTTTGGTGTTAAACTGTCTGCCATGAAAGGTAAGGACATACATGGAATGGGAAGAGTATTTCTATTTACACAGAAGAGCTCTAAATGAGGTTTAACTGAGCATCAAATAACTAGAGGAAGCTGACTAATTAATTATATGCTTTGATCAAGTTTCTATGTCTGTTTCCTCATTGTAAGTGAAGTTAATCACTCACTGAATGAAGTTAATCATTAAGACAGCATATGAATTCTTACAGAACATCACATCCATTGCCCTTAGCATCTAATCTGCCTGAAATTTCACTTCTCTGTGAAGCCTCCCAAGTTAATCAAAAAGCAGACAAATAATCTGCCCACATTTTAAGATGGAGTTGGGAATCTGAGGGCTGCAGTTTTTAAATTCAACCTCAATTTCTAAACATAAAGATAAGATACATAGACTTACACAAGGCAAATATGACACATATCTCTGCTAGATTGCTGCGTCTTCCAGAGGGCACTGGCCAACACTGTGCTGTTGGGAAATGTGAATGCTGCTTCAGAGAAGCAGGGACTCCACTCATGAGTCACCCAACTTCTTTGTGTCAAAATGCAAGTGTAATTTAGGGGCCATCATGAAAAAACTTCCCTTCTCACCATCATGATTTTTTTAAGAAAAACTTGAGAAGGGCTTTTTCTGAAGCATAATCAATTATATATCTTATGTACAGCAGACAAATGAGAATGAGGATTTGCATGTCCATCCAGCATAAAGAACACTCATGCATGCCAGTGTTAGTACAGTCGTTTCATTCCCTTGCCTTACAGACAGTGAGCTGCAGAGTCACAGCAAAGTGATGTTTGTAGCTTCCTTTAATTTCTCCTGAGAGCTGTTTTTTACTGAAGATTAATGATACCAATAATCAAACCTAATTTTAGCCTTAATTTTTCAATAAATAATTCATAATACTTCCTGAAACCTTCCCAGTCAACCAAATCTAAATGGCTCTCTCTTGAGGAAACCTGACGTCTGTATTTAGAAAATGCAATGTGTAAAATCTCAGACAATTATATTTACAACCCAGTGGCTGGAATTGTCATATGAGGTTGATGAGAAAATTGTGGAATTGCCAATAAATGATATATGCTTGTTCTGAAACACAGTTTGAAGCAATTGAAACTAATAATATGATGCTCAGAGTTCTAATCACCCACTGAGAAAACCATTTGTATAAGTAAAGAACTGATATTAATAAAACCCAGTTCCGAGATGAAGAAAAAATAAAACTCCACCTTAAAAGTACTCATCTTTCATATGCTTTCAAGCCCACTTTTCTTCTTTACGGAAGGACTTCTAGTTTCTAAGATGCCCAAAATTTATGTCTAGCAAAAAAAAAGAAGAAAGAAAGAAAGAAAGAAAACAAAATGAAGAGTAAAAAATAAGCAAATAAAATTTTATCCTTGTTTTTTTAAGACAGGATCTCTATGAACCACATTGACAGTCTAAATATATACTGTTTCTATAGCTAAATCAAACTGTAAAACAAGGCCAGTGTATCTCAGACCTCCCTCCCCCTTCAAGGTGTGCTGACATAAAGAGAGAGTTGGCTACTTTTGGTCCTTTGTGGCAGATTATGTCACTCTTTTTCCTTAAAAAAGTTGTTTTTTCCCCCTATGTATTCATAGGAAATTTAGAAAGCATTAAAGACAAGGCTTACTAACACTGAATGTAAATGCTTATAGCCTGTTAATAAAGATAGACCCTCTAAGTTGACTTGTTATTTCATAAAATATTCTATAGTACTATGTTTCAGCATTAACAAATGGATACCAACATACATAGGGAAATCTCAACTAACCTTAGGTTCTTCCAATTCTGGCTATATCTGACTATATGCTCTAGAATTTTCCTTTACTCAAAAGTGAAAAAATACTTTTGGCCTTCATTGGTAATTTTCAGTTTAGTTGATTGAAATAAATGCTATGCAACCTAAACCAAAGATTTTCTATGATTGACCCAATATTAGATGTTACTGTACATAATGGCTTGGGGAATAATTTTACCCTATGAAACATGGATTCATATATATGTGCATGTTTATTCATTTAGGGGCTTTCTCATTGTACATGGTACTTGAATAAAAGTATAAAAAGGGCTCTTGAATAAAATACTTGATTTTATTGAGGATCTACAATTTTCTAACAGATGAAATGAATATACAGCAATTAGTCTATTTATATAACAATTCCTATTTTATTCAGCAAACACTGAATTGTATTCTGGGGTGAAAACTATTTTCAATTTTTCTACATTGATAGTTCTTTATTCTAGATAAACTGATTCCAAATGAGTATCTTAAAAATGTATTTCATTTACTCATAAAACCTACAAATCTGTTGCAAGCTGAATGTATGGCATTTTTGAAATTCTATCAGTTCTAACAGCTTGAGACCTTTTTCTTACAAAAACATACATTTCCCTGCAGGATTCTGAAAAATTTCCCGGCCAACGTGCATTAAGAGAGGCCACAGCTATGGATCAGCCTTGTTGCTGCCATTTTCCTTATAAGGGACTTTTTTGGTGGCAATTTTCTAATCAACAGGGCAACTGCCTATAATTATTCAAATACAAAAGCCTATTGAATAAAAATGTGGAGATGATGGTAAAATCACCAAAAAGCAAATGAAGTGTTAAGACTCGAGGCACAATTTCATATTTCACTGTATTTACTGACGATTACCATGAGGAAGGAATTTTGTTTTAGAGATTGAGGGCAGATCTGGTCTTTACAGGGAGATAATGTTTCTAAATACAGTTTAGACTGGTTCACATGGGTAATAAAATAATTCACATCTTTGGTATACTTATGTATCATCACTAAATTGTTGGGGATAAAATAAAATAGCTATTGTTGATGTCCACATTCTAATACTGGGACCCAGGGAAATTAGAATATATGAACAAAACAGATGCTGATCTAAGAAGAAGTTTTTGCAAATCACATAAAAATACTGGACAAGAAAAGAAAATGCACATTTTTTTCTTCCAGGTAAGAATTCTAGACTCAGAGCTATAAGGAAATTAAAGATGGCTTTCATTTAACCCCTTCAAGTGAGAACAACACTCCTCTTACTTCAAGCAGCGATTTAATCTCCTCCAAACACACACACATTTCCATTTTGCCATTAAGAGAATTGAAATGGAAGAGATGTTTTTTTGATCCTGTGAATTTGTGTTAAGACAAAATATTTTTTTAACTTCTAGTTAACTTTATACCATTTGCTAATGGCAATGTTGTAGTCAGGAAAATATGTTATAACCTAAAAGGAAAATTTACCCAGCTGAAAGAATTTCATTTTCAATTTTTATTCTCTGATATATTCAATGTCCTCCTTATATCTGATTCCATTAGTATTACATGTATATATAGTATTTCATGGATTCAACGCTGCAAATAGAAATGACTGCAAATAGAGAAGTTGGGGGTGGGACAAAAAACACATTGTTTAAACTTTTCAAGGTTAAAAGTAACCACATATTCTCGAACACAGATGGAGAAAACATTAAAGAAATGCGTTTGGAGGGCTGACAAATTGGCTGCAACAAGGTTACTGAAGACTCATAATATATCTATTACTTAAAATTATTCCCTGTGTAGGCCCAGCTTTTGTTGAATCTCTTCTGCTTGGAGCTGAGAACTTGCATTAATTTACACTGTACTGACTCATTTTCTTATTAAGCAAATTTGAAATGATACGGTATTTTTGGCTTTGCTGGATTCCTTTCCCTTAATATCTTGTGCTTTTCTCCAGGAAGGTCAAAGAGTTTAGTACTAATCTTCAGAACTTTGCTGTGGTATGTTCTTATCCTTATCTGACACACAGGCACGCTGAGGTAAGCAGATGGTGACATGGAACAGACCAATGAAGGACAAGTACTGGCGGGCCAACTTCAGCCTCCTATTTCTTACCCATCTTTCCATTTTCTGTTGAGAACTCCAATACCAGTGATTTCAAACTGGGTTGCCTTTCAGAATCACTGGCAAAGCATTTCCATCTATGTATTTGTGTAGTTTCTGAGGGCATAGAATTTAAGAGGATGTAGAGGAAGGTAGACTAAACACTTGTCGTGTGTTTCCACATGCCCTGTCTCCTTTTCCTGGCTGAGGACCACTACTGCCTTTGTACAGTTTTCCAATGCATGCGCTTTGGTTCTCAAACCTATTTCCCTTTATACGTTACCCTCTTTTAAATGTTTATCCCATTATAACAATTTAATAATTCCTACTTTGGGACCTTGGACTATATATCCCTTAGTCTTTAGAAAAGTGATTGTGTGATCTAACATTTTTGGCACATAAAGGCAATTCATTTCATTAATGACTTTGTGGTTTTCACTTTGTTGAATGCATTAATTCTATCTAATGCTTTCATATTCAGCCCAATTCCTAACTGTTCTTCACTTCTATATACATGTGGATTCAATTTTCAGATATTTCTTCTGTTGTCAAGTTATTCGTTTTACCAGTTTTCTGTGAAAAGCACTATACCAATATTGTATATTATTTATGTCCCCTTCAAATTCCAAGAGAATGGAATAATTACGGGAGGGTGGGATTCCTCAAAGTATTGAAAAATAGGTTTCTCTCCATCAACATTATTTTCAACTTTGAAAATTGCTAGTTTTCTTCTAATCCCTGAGAATTCCTTTACTGATTTTAGAATTCTCCAGGCCAGCAGAAATAGTTTTTTTTTATCGTTCTCTGTGAATACAATTCCATTTCTGAAAATGGAGCTTAAGCATTTTCTTCATATTACTAGCTGCAGAGATTTCATTCAAATTTCCCTTTTCCAACAAATGGTCTCTGGAAGCTTAACAAGGATCCCCTTCATAGCTGGCCTTGGGACTGGAGAAGCTGCAGAAATACACCCCAGCGACCTCTACCATACAGTAACCACCACAATGCTACAAATAGGTCTGTCAACAAGCATTAAGGATGCTGTGATGAGCTACCCTGCAGGAAACCCTGAGGAATCTAGTTTTCCCTTGATGTGCATAGCTCAGCTCTATTATCAACCAAAGAAATGACAAGTGGGCATGCAGGGGAGAGTGTACACTGGAAATTCACTTCTCCCTCAAAATTCTCACTAATGCAGCCCAGCCAATTAAATCCTGAACATAATCAGTGGACAAATGGAAACCAATGAACTTTCCCCCGACCTGTGCAACGTATTTTTGCCATTGGTTTTCGATGATTGCCTTGCTAGCAGTGTAAACAGGTAAACCGTATTTGGTTTACTTCCAATGGCAAGGTTTTTTCATTTGCAATTCATAGCTAATGAATCCCAATGAGAGAGCTGCTGGATTCAGAATTTGCAGGGATGCAAATGGATGCAGGAGGGAATACACACACATTCCAGAAAACAAAAACAAAAACACATCAGTCCTTATTGAAAGAGAAGAGACACTCAACAGGTAAATCTAGAAAATAGAATTAGATTTATAGCTTCAGGATTTAATGATCAAAGAAAATGCACTTCTTTTCTCTTGACAGCATAGAAGGTAAGAGAAAAAAGATAACAGAGAAGTAGTTATGCTACACACTCATGTTTCCATATCACTGAGACAACCTCTCAGGAAAAAAAATAGAAAAGGTCTTCAACAGTAAAACACAATTTATACACAACAGGATTCCTTCCAGTATTAAAAAAAAATTAGGCACACTCATGCTATTACTTTATTAGTAGAAAGGTCAAGGTTCTTGTCCACACATAGGTAAATGTCTTATTTTACCTTTTGAGAAACAGCATCATTAAGTTTGCATTAATAGGCAAAAAGGGTGGCTTTCAGATTTCTGGATGCTCAGCAACTTGAAGGACGCCAGATACAGAATACTGCCTATACTTAAATAAACAAAAAACTAGTAACTGAAGATAAATGGGTTCCAGACAGAATATTCATTAATGGATTTTGAAACTGGTTCTCATTCATTGGAAGTAAAGTCAGAAGCAGTTTGCTTGGGTGAAATTCTGTTCCTCGGGCTCTTTTTTTCCCCTTAATTTGAGAAACACTTTGCTCCCATGAAAGACAAGCCCCCCCCACCCCAACCCCGGTGACAGCCTTCCTGGAGGGAAGCAGAGCAGCTCACTTTCTAACTCACTGCAAGTTCTTTTTTTGTGCCCCGTCAAAAGTGACGGAAAGAGATATATGCCTACATAAAGAGAACGTGGCCCATGGACTTTTCAACGTTGACACAATTTGCCCTCAGCTGATGATTAACAAGCTCAAGAAATTTAAAGAAAATAACTTCAGTCTAACTGCATATGTTTTGATGGACATACATGATATTTTAGAAGGACAATACTTCACTTTTAAGAGGAAACCTATTTAGTAACTAATCAAGTGAAAATTCCAAAAAGAACAATGAAGGACAAGGGCGAGAGAAAACTGCTTGGAGCCGAATATCTTCCCTAGAGCAGGATACAGACCTCCTGCGGTCTCCTGATCCCCTGAAACTTTTTCTTCCGTTTCAAAGCAAGCATTATGTCATAGCCCAGGAGAACACTGCAACTGGCGATGTTCTCTTTTTTTTCTCGGGATCTTTATCTAACTGGTCACAAAACATTTATGATTCGATTTCATGAAGCCAATCCACACCTACTGCTGCTATCTGAATAATCATAATTGTTGGAAGCAGAGACAAGTTCTTCCCTAAATTAACCGGATGAGTCAATGCAATCCCAACAAAACTACAACTGGTTGCTTGTTTGTTTGTTTTTTTTAGTAGAAATTGACAAGTTGATTCTAAAATGTGTCTGGATGTCCAAACGGTCTAGATTAGACAAAATAATCTTGCAAAGGAAGAATGCAGTAAGAGAACGCAAATCTCTGATTTCCAGACTTTCTGTAATTTGAGTTTTTACAAAGGTACCAAAGCAATTCAACAAAGGAAAGTCTTTTCAACAAATGGTGCCAGAACAGCTGGATCTCCATATAGAATAAAATGAACAGCAATCCATACATAATATCCTACACAAAAATTAATTTGCTATACCATAGATCTAGCTACACAGAAATGAAAACTGTAAGGCTCAGAGAAGATAAACAGTGTATCTTCAAGGCCTGGCAGAGTAAGCACAGGTTTCCTACACAGCACTCAGAAACAAACCACCAGGCAAAACTACAATAAACTAGACTTCACAAAACTAAAAATTTCTACTCAGCCAAAAATTTCATTAATAAAATGTAAAAGCCAGCCACAGACAGAAGATGCATGTATATCATATATATGAAAAAATATATAAGTAATACATATAAAAAAGACATGTATCCAGAATATATTATTTAAACAAGCCCTTACAAAGCATTAGGAGAAGGATAAACAATCCAAAAGGGAAGAAAGGATTGAACATAGGCTTCTGAACAGTGGATATAAAATGGCCTATAAGCACAAAGAAAGGTGCTCAACTCAGTAGTTATTAGGAAATGTATATTAAAATGTTGGTGAGGATATTGAACACTGTAACAATCACAGATTGCTATTAAGAGTATAAGATGGTATAATTGTAGAAAACTGTTTAGCAGATTAAAAAAAAATAAAAATACATGCCCATACAAGAACTTTTGCAAGAAGTTTAAAGCAGCTTTATTCATAACAACAAAAAAACTGAAAACATTCTAAAGGTCCATCAACTGGAGAATAAACAAATGGTGGTATATTAATACAAGGAATAATACTGAGCAATGTAAAAGAAGTAACTACTAATAAACACAATACAGCTGAATCTCAAAAACAGTTGAGTGAAAACGGCAGACTAAAAAAGAAGGTATTCATTATATGATTCCATTTATATAAAATTTCAAGACAGACAAAACTAATGTATGATGACAGAAATCAGAACAATGGTTGCCTATAGGGGCTGGAGGTTGGCAGAAAAAGGACAGAGAGAACTTTCTAGAATGACAGTGATGTTCCATATCTTCAGTGTGGTGTTGGTTACATAGGTGTGTGTTGGCCAAAACTCATCACACTATTCACTGTGCATTTCCCTGTATGTAAATTTTACCTCATTTAAGTTTATTGTGTACTAGTTTATGATATTTACTGTGTCCCAAGTATAATCTTCCTTGACCTTCAAAATATCCCCTCTCCACTAATAGATTAGAAAATAACAGCTGAGAGTTAGACATTTCCTTCATTAATTTAAAAATATTTAATGAGTGCCTGCTGCTATGTGCCAGGCACTGTGCTGGACACTGAGTACGTAGTACAAATCAACCAGACAATGTCTCTTCCCTTCTGTACTTGAATAAAAATAAGATGACAAATTAAAATTATGTTTATCAAAGAAGAAAAAGGTGTCCTTGAGAAAGAATAATAAGAAAAGCATTATAATGTTTTGGTTTAGGGGCAGTGGGGCTAGGGAGTCTTCCGTGATGAGGATGTGTGTTAAGTCGGCCAGGCCAGTCTATGCATGGAAGGCCAGCTGTGCAGGGGGAGGAAGGAGAGGAAGGCCTGAGAGAGCTGGGTGCCAGGCAAACCATGCAATCGATGGGACACTTTTGTAAGTGGCCTTGTTAATAGCAGCACCGGGGCAGTAGGCACAAACCAGGCCTATGGTCACATGACTGGTCGCTTGTGGGTACTCCACAGTGCTTCCAACAGAAGGCCACATGACAGGAATGTAGTGAAAGACAGGAGAGGTGATGAGCACGGGGTGGTGACACCGGAGAAGTACTCAGGGGCCAGTTCATGCGGGGGTGTGTGGACCATGTTATGAGATCTTGATTTCATTCCAGGTGAAACAGAAGCATCACTTAGTCTAACTGAAGTGTTTTAAGCAGACAAGTGTCATGATCTGATCTATAATTTAAACAGATCACTAGGCTTCTTTACGGAAAACAGTTAAGTAACTTGACAAATGGCACATGGCCAGTAAGTGGTAAAGCTTAAAAACACTTTGTTTAGAGTCGGGGAAGCTTCCATCGCACCTGGGATGCTGCGCTACCTGACAGCAGGTCCTTGAGCCCCAGTCAGGCCTGCAGATGATGGTGGCTCCCACACATCTGGGGGGCGGGGGAGACGCCGAGCCAGAACCGCCCAGCTAACTGTTGCCAAATGCCTGACTCTTAGACACTGTGAAGATGGTAAATATTCACCTTTTAAGCCACTAAATTTGAGGTGATCTGTTATGCAACAATTGATAACTAATATAGATGACCTTTTTCTGCAAAAAGTCTTCTTCCTTAGGTATGGAGGATTCATTCTGTTAACTATTTGGAAGTTAGGGAAATACACAATGAAAGTTTCTAAACTGGGAAATAGATGTTCTTATTTTTAACAAAAAGAAACAAAGTTAAATATTTATATGGGAAAGAAAACAAGGAAAACAGAACGAATTTATATTTTGTAAAAGCAATACACATCATTCCTATCCTTTAGGAAAAATCACTTTGAAATACAAATAGAACTTAATTAACAATAAGAATGTAAAACAGACGCAGATAAGATTCATTGAAAATTCTTTGTAGTCAGAACTAATTGTGTACATATACTGATGGATCATCTATCAAAGACACGTATAGATATAGATAAAAATTACACATAGTGTAAAATTAAACATGTATATACATAGGCCCTCATCATGAATATTCACAAATTAAAGTTTTTGAATTAAAACTAATCATTGTATTTCTACTATTAAATTTAGCTAATCGTTTCTTTACATATCAGCTGAAATCTTAATCTTCGATTCACAACACTAGCAGCCTAGGACGACTATAAATTTATAATTTACTCACTTTGAACTGCATACATCCTAAATTTTATAGTTGCAACGTAAACTCAGCTCAAACATATGCCCAGTTTTTTTCTTCAAGGCTTAAAATTTAAAATTAACTAACTAGCATCACAAAAGAATTGAAAGAATTGAAAAATAGAGTTTAATCTGGAAACATGCTTATTTTTTCCTGGTAACAGGTATTAGCATTTGCACATTAGTTCTAAAGTTTGCTATAGCAAAGCTTATTACCTAATATACATAATAATCATCCAGCTTTTAGGATAGAGTTGGGACCAGAGGCTGAGAGGTATAAAAAAGGACTCTGTCTCTGGGTGAATTTAGTGGGAATGAACTGGACTCTGCCATCCCTTTTTACTGTGTCAGATGGTACCTTTATGCCCACAACCGTGAGATGAGAGACTCTCTAATAGGGCTTTAACATTTATTGCTGTACTTAAAGAAGTTTTCCTTTACAAAGGGAGCCGCCTTTGTTGTCTCAGGCACTGGGCATTTGTTAGCTGAGCGGGGCTTCTTCAATTCACAGAATGTCCTGCTTGACTGAGGGTGATTTGATTCATGCTTTAATTTGTTTTATACTGGTTACCAAGAGTCACCATATGTAAAGAAATTCTGTTTGGTTCTTGCTCCAAAGAAGGAATTCAAAGTGCTTTTCACCCTTTTTGTCTCAGCAGAAACCTTTCCAGGAACTGCCCAAAGTCCCCTGTTTCAGTTCTACAGGCTACACAGAGCAAACGTTGGTTAGACGCTTCAGAACTGAAGGTCATTTGTGCATAAAATCATCAGCTTAAAGGTGGGCTGGCCTCACCTTATGCTGTAGTTCTTCTGTTGGTATGTATGCTAGGTACTTCTAGAAAACTCAAAATTGCCCAGGGTTGGCGAATGACGACCTCATGCCAACTCCAAACACATCCATATCTGTACAGCAATGGCCGTTTCTGAGCTACAACAGCATGGCTGAGTAATTTTGACAGAGACCATATGGAGCACAAAGCCTAAAATATTTACTATATGGCCCTTTACCCAAAAAGCTTGCCAACCTCTGAATTAGATTCTTAAGTACTTGTGAAAGGAATTCTCTCCTATACTCTCTAAGCCATTCCAATCATACACTGAGAAAAATTTTGCCTTGGTCAAATGATCTTCCGTGATAACCTGAATTCTACTCTTATATTTGCCCCCAGAGATGCAGAATCAAAGATCGTATAATGGGCCACTGAAAACTCTATTACAATCTTCTCTCAATGGCCTTTCATTTTTGAGAGAATATCTATGATTTAAAATAATTCACTTAAATGGTATTTATTTAGCATTTTAGTGCATTGTCACGTATCTGCAATTCTTACAAAGAGCATCAGCTGTAATTATACAACACGGCTTCTTGTTGACGTTAGCCAACTTCTGACCAGTTCATATTATGTACTAAGGGGAGGGAAGGTGAAAAATCAAACACAGGGAGAAATTTTTAATTTCTCTACTGGTTTGATTCTAGGGAAGAAAAACAGATAGAGTCTTCCACCTTTTTGTTAGACTCTTTGAGAACCACTCAGCTTCTCAAATTGTCTTTCAGATATTCCTGCTTCAAGATGAAATCTTATTTAACTGACCCATCTCTCATCAAGGAAGCTCTCAGAAGTATTCTGTGAATCTTTAGTGTTTTCCTCAACTCCTTTCTCTCATGATAAAACAATACTCATAACAAAAAATTTTACCTAGTTTACAATTATTTGAAATAGATTCCCCGTGTAGAAATGGCTGTATTCCTGTTCTATTATCCCTCACTTCAGAGACACAGCCAGCTTTACTCATTCATTCAATAAACATTGATTTCATACCATGTACAAAACAAGCACTCGTATGAGTGCTTTTAAAGCCTAGAAACAAGAGAAAAACACTAACCCTTGACCATTATAGTACAGTGAGCAAAGCTGACCAGTCCATAAATAGTTGTAGAATAATGTAATTGGTGCTAACCATAGAGGTATATACCATAGGGAAGCAGAAAGGAGTTTCAAAGGACATCACTAAGATGGTTTATATAAACCAACTCCTAAAAGGTGGTGGGAATTTACCAGGCAAGTAAAAAATAAGTACAAAGATACAGCGTAAGAGTGCCTCTGGTGGACATGGGATGCTCTGAAAAGAATAGAGACAAGTTTCCCAGCCTGGGGCAGGAATGGGGGGCCAGAAGCCCTGCTACAGGCTATTCTCAGCCTGGAGAGAGAGGAGTATTTTTATAACTCATCTACCCAGAAGGAGGGTTCTTTTTATTTCCCACAAAGTCAACTTATACACTAGAGTGGGTGATGTTCAGAAAATGCAGTTAATCTCATAACGCCTACAGAATCCTTGTACAGTTTGAAGCAGAATGACATAATCAGCTGTTTGCTTTTTCTTTAAATTTAAGATTATTTTTCAACATAATATGAAGGATGGGCTAACACTAGCAAAAGCTCAATGAACAGACCAACATTAGAAGAACGTTACGGTGGTCCAGCTGAGAACTCATGAAAGCCAGGCCCAAAGCAGGGGGTGGCGGGGGTGGAGACCAGGGACTGGGCACACACAGGACTTTCTACACTGCCTGCAAGACGCTCTGTACAACCGCCTGAGGATGGATGAGAACACAAGTGGTCCAGAGTGACCCAGCCACCAGCGCACAGGCCTGAGACCGGTGTTCTACTTCTCCTCTGCTGAACAGATGCCCACTCTTTGGGAATGTTTGCCCAGTTTTGGAGTTTGACCTAAGAAAACACCCTAAATGTACAATCTGGACTATGTGTCCTTTGAGGTTGTTTGGCTCCTGATACCTCAACCTGACAATCTCATTTCAGAAACTCCTTATTGCCAAATAGTCCCATTTCATTTTCTTTGCTTATCTCAATTCCAACCTTTATGCTGATTTGGGGCCCTATTTTGAAGTTGACTTTGAAAGTGTGACTTCTGGCTCCTACCACACAAACCTGGTAAAAGTATAATCAGGGGAAAAGGTTAAAGCAGGCCCAGGGAGTCTCTTGAATCCTAAGTCTCTCTGTGAACCCCACAGCAACAGGACGAAATAATCCTTCATTTCTCGGAGCCTGGGAAAATTAAGGAACTAGCCGAACATTCTGTTCCTTGGTTTGATAAAGGTTTTCAAGAATCCAGAAGAATCCTGGCAGAGTTAGAAAGATGCCTCCAAATGGACTCAAATGAATCATACATAAGCTTATTACATTCGAATCCTTTTATAAACATCATAGCAAGTCAATAAATTAGATTTTAATAAATCTAAATAGGAGGCTTTAGCTTCAGCCAGTAGGATCATACTCACATTTGAGACATAATAAACATGCATTTGGGGCATTATTGGCAGGAAATGAGTTTTATGAGACAGATTACGAATAAGCACATTTCTTTTGAAGGGTTGTGAACATTATTTTACATGAGTTATCAAGTGAGAAGATCCACATTTGTTAGGTTTCAGGATCTCTTTAACCCAGGAATCACATCGCCTTAAAAGCATGCCAGGAATCACAGAGCTTAAAACAAGCTGCAGGGAAATAGTCTTTATTACCGTATTGACTTAGGTTGAATCTACAGAGGAGGACACTAACCCTTGTATAACTATAGCTATTAGCTCCATAGGTATAAGCTCAAACTATAGTTTCAAATAAGTGCATTTGCTCATCTATCCAATTAATATTTATTTCATACACATTGTACTCAGACTACATAATGGCATGGAATTTAAGAATGATAACGACCTAGCCCTGCCCCAAGAAGTGTACAGTCTGATGGGAAATAGGTGGTAAAAGACAAGATTGTGGACATGACCTGGGAATTACGGAGCTCCAGAGCTGGTGTACCTGTGGTGGAGGATGCAGGTGGATGGCTGGCTACAGGAGGCGAGGAAAGAGGTGTATCAGAGAATGAGTGAGAGCCCGTCTGGGAAATCAGGTGGGATGAAAAAGAGTGACAGTTGCTCTAGGCTGAAGGGTGGTAAGGAACACAAGCCAAACAATGGTTTTGACAAACCGTAAGTAGTTTGGTATTTCTGGTGTGGTGGTAACACGAAAGTCAGTAAAATAAAATGAGAATGGAGGGGTCAACCTAGGTCATGTTTAAGGTTTCTCAAGTTTTATAAACTACAGAACTCTTTCTCAAGAAAATGTATTCCTGAGCCCCAGTATTATTAAGATGAGAAAATCAGTGAAACCTTCATAAACATTTTGCACTGTTTGTGTCTGAGCAGTTTGAAAAATCACTTTTGTAGAAGGTAAGACAACAGTAAATGCTGCACAGGCAGTAGAGTGGACAGATATGAATTTTAGCTCTGTCACATGGGCTACAGAGGACGGGTTTCATGATGTTGGAAGTGGTGGACTAGGGAAGACGATTTGTACCTGGTAGAAGTGAGAAATACGTGAGGATACAACTGGTGCAGACGAATGATTTATTAGGTTTATGACATGAGGGACCATCAAGTATGATTCTCAGGGTTTCAGTTTATGGAAGTGGGTTGGAGAAGGCAGAAATGCATTTGATTTCTATATAATGTACTGGGATGTGGGGTGGGACACAAATGGAAGGTTTAAGGGTGAGCAGAAAACTGGACCCAAGGAGAAGTGCAGAAACAGATGTACACCTGGGGGTCACCGCCACCGCCGTAAGCACAGCTGCTGTTTAAGGGGTGCTCTACAAATGCTTCACAGGTACCACCTCCTGTGGCCTTGCAAGGAGATGACAAGGAGGCTCAGAAGTCTAGAGAGGCTGACTGTCATGCTCAGGACCATACAGCGAGGAAGTGGCAGACTTAGGGGGCCCAGGTCTACCTGGCTTAAAATGCCTTCTCTTAGCCCTCACCCTCTGGGGGACGGCTACCTCCAGGGAACCACAGAGAGCACGGATCTGCAGGGAGGCACCAAGAAGGACAGAATGGTAGCTGAAAACACATATTCAATATTCCTTTGCAGAGGCTGAACACATACACATTCAGAGGCCAGGTGTGTAAGTAAATGTGTACAGAATCTGGGTCTCTAGCAAGTGAAAGTCATGGAAGAAATAGGTGAATTAGAATGCATCACTCAATTAAAGACATTCAAATTCAATATTTTATTTTTTAAAAATACAATTCAGATAACATGGAAATATCTTTCACTAGAATGACCACAGCCTTCTTGTTTGGCCCATCTTTACTAATTTACTAATTAACAAAAACATAGCACTTTATAAAAGGTAAATAGCACAAGATGAAGTAAGAAAACTCTAGAGTATGTGACTTTAAACAAGTTCTTCAATACAGAGAATTTCTGTATTTTTTTGCAAGACTGAATTAAAAGACATGGCCCTTTAAATAATTCAATGGTCCATCCATAAAAAAACAAAAGATAAATTTCTCCTAAACAGTGCTAAAGAAATGTTAGCCCACCTAAAATAATTTGGAAACCTCTGTCAATGAGGACTTTTGGTAGGTCTCTTAGGACTAAAGTTAGTGTCTAACCTTGTCTTCTCACATTTTTCAAAATGTTTACCTTAACTTTCAGGATGTCTTTTTAGGATGTCTATAATACATTTTTGTAACATTTGGTATTCTCAGTGTGATACTATATATGTGCCAGTAAATTTAACCTTAAATTCCAGAAGCTGTCCAGGAATGTACAGAAGAGCAGGGTGGCCCAGTGGCCTTATATATGAAAGGACCAAACTCCAGAGGTGGCAACTCCAAGGCCCTCTGTTCTGCAGAGATCTTCTCACAATCAAAACTTTATTCACTATTAAACTGAGTATAAAAGGTTGGTCTTTACTGATGAACTAGTGTCTGGTTAATGATTATGTTGGCTGTATTAATAAGTTCCCTTTGGTGAAAATAAAGGATAGAGGATATGTGGATTAGTTAATATAATTAAACCCTCTTACTCTTGAACGGACTGTACGAAAGATCCCACTGAGGCTTATCCCTATACCTCTTAGAGATGGACCCTGCATTTGTATCCCCAATCGTTCTTTGTCCAGACATTGGGTTAACACTGCAAATTTCTAGAGCGGCCATCATTATCAAACCAAAACCAAACAATAATGACAATAACAAAACAAGAGTTTATCAAAGTCAGCTTCCATCAATTAAAAAGAATGCTAAGAAATCTTTATTATCATAAATCATCTTGAAGTCTTTTAGAAAGAAGCATATATACTTTTTGTAGTTAAGAAAACCAGTCTCTGAATATATCTGTTTCCAAAATAATCTTTGCTTTCTGCAAAACAGTAGGACCAAAAATAGTCTACACAGCTCAATAAAAAAAAAACAAAACATTTGCATACTCTAAGATAAAAGGAAACACTTTAAAAATAAACAACATCTGAGAGGTACATGAACATCCTGGTTGAAATTATAAATGCACAGAGATCAAAGGGCAATGGTACTTTTACAAAAAAGCTCAAAATATAATAATGTGAGCTAAAATTAAGTTTTATAACAGAATTTTAAGAAGAGATATAAGAAATTACACTTGATTTCTTACTCTGATGCCAGCAATTGAACCTACAGTTTAAAGGTTTGAAAAGGTCATACTCTAAACAATGGATTATTTCAGCTTGTTTCTATCCCAACTCAAAACACAGTGGCGATACTCAGTAGTAAAATAATCGAGTCAATTATATTTCAATAAGCAATTCAGAGAAAGACCCCAAGTACACTAATATCAAAACTATTCTGGACATCATCACCAAATACATTTCACACAGACTAGCCACGACAGCGCTCAGAGGCAGTACCAGATAATTGTGCATCACAACGTTCCTTCACATGTTTCCATTTTCCCAAATGGGGAAATACTAAAACATCAGTCACAACTTACCAGGGAAGCCAGATAGAAATCTGATCAATTACAAAATGTCCACAGCAGCCATGGGGGCCTATGCAAACCTAAATAAAATACTATAGCCACTGATCAATATTTTACCTTTTTTAAAATACTTTCCTGGAGTTTGTATAGATCATAAATTTTATACAAATGACACATTTCTCACTTTTCCTTTTTCTTTCTCTTACAATTTTTTTAGGAATCACTAATTCCAAATACAGTCAAGCAGGTATAGCTTTTCACATAGTGCTATTTTACTGATAAAATGTAGTGGCTCAATTTAATTCAAGTCACACATCTATCATAATAAATATATGATTATTGTCCTTGGAAACTTGATATTGTTGAGAGTGACTAGCAATAAAATCTCAGTGTTTTATATTTGTCCTTCCTAGTCACTCTGTAGTGAATTGTCCTAGGCTTGCAAGATCATCTACTCAGAACTAGCAAAGCAAAATCAACATAGCATAAGAAAAAAACACAATAATTTCTCATTTTCTTCATCATCAACACCACCTACTACCCACTTTTCCCAACAAGCATCAATCAATAGCAGCAAAAATTTGCATCATCTATCTGGAGCAGAACCACTATGGTCCCACAACTACATGGAATCTATTCTGCAGTTAATTATCTGAAAAGAAACCAAAAGACATTGGTTTTTGTTTGGTTTGGTTTTTAAACTAACTCCATGCCAGCCATTCTTTGTAATCAGACATGAAAAATAAAACTAGACTCATCTTATCTTGCCTTCGATGTCCATAATATTTGCAGTTATCAAAAAGACATTTTCATGAAAACACAAGGACATTGAAAACTTGGGAAAACCAAAATGTGCAAGAAGAATGTAATTTCTCGAGACTATTTTAGTTTCTGAGTATTATTACCACTTAGATCTACATGTTAGGGTAGTCACTGGCTGTGTGTAGCCATTCAGCACTTGAAGTGCGGCCAGTGTGACCTGAGATGCATTGTGCAGATAAAATACACAGCAGATTTTGAAAATTTAATAAAAAGCATTACATTAACATTTCAAAACTTTATATGTTAAAATGGTCATCTCTTGAAAATATTTAGGTAAATACATTGTTAAGATTAATTTCACTTGTTTCTTTTCACTTTTACAATGTGGGTGTACTAAAATATAGTTATATATGTGGCTTACATTATACATCTATTGGACAAAAACAATTGAGACCATAACCACTGTACTATGTAGTAAACCCTGGGGAAAATTCTATTATTCTGCCATTTGATTCAGAAAATGTCAAAACTTGGCCACACAGCATGGAACAGTTTTAGAGGCATATTTCTTTCTGAAGATAGTGCAGTTTTCCGTAGCCTAACGAGGGGTTATAACTCAAGAGTGTCCGGAGCAATGGCAGGAAGGGAGGCTTTGGTGGAAAGAAACTAAACTACGGCTCAAGCTAACTCTAGCTTGATTCTTCTGGTTCCCAGACCCAGTACATTCCTACCCCAGAGGGAAGCTCTCCTTCTCCTCCTGCAGCTTCAAGGACAAATAACTGCAGAATTGTGAGCAGTTATTAACAAATAAACGAGCATTTCTAAGGAGTCTGAAGCCCTGCCCAAGAAGTGAACAGCTGAACAGCGGGAAGGGCGACTCGGTTCCTTAGGGCGCCCGGTCCCACCTTCCCCCCTTCATCTCGGTGTCCTTCCCCCTCTTCCCTTCTCCTTTCCAGCTTGCTCCTGCGCCTGCCTCACTTTCTCCTCTTAGTCATTCTGGGCATTTCTTTCTCCTCTACTAATGCCAGGTGGCATCTCCCTTCCCCTTTGGCCTTTTGTCCGTTCTTCCTCTGTTTTTCCTTTTTTCATGTATTTCTTTTAGAATTTTATGTTAACTACTCTTAAAATGAACCTGAAACATACTTCAATAAACTTTATATCCACTCACCTGTTTTATAAAGAAGAAAAGACAGAGAAAGACATGGGGAAAAAAATAAACATTTAAATACATGAAAGCGCTTTTTACTTCTACAGGGCATTTTCGTGGGCTGTGGCTCTTTTTGTTTTGTCATTCAGGGCTCACACCACCTCTGCCTTGGGCCTCCGCCTGGCCTGGGCAATACGGTCCAGGAAGAAATGTTCATCAGAAGCACTTAAGCAGCTTGCCAGGCCCTACCCAGATTCAAAATCAGCATCTTTAAGAAAGGCATAAAGCCTATGGTTGCTTTCACCTAATATACTCTTCATTTATTGCCTATAGTCAACTTTTGGGTGGATTTTCAAGATCTAAGTTGCATTTGTAAGCAATTTATAGTAGACTTTCAGGAATCAGTATGTTAATAAACTAGACCAAAACACAGGCAATTTTCTTACAATTAGGATAGTAAATCAAAGTTTGTGCTTTTGATGTTCCAAGGCTTTGAACTCATGTAGCTTTGATATAATGTTTAACAAACATATTTTTACTATTATAAACAGATTCACAATCCCCAGCTAATTAAGCCAAGGGAATGAGTTTCTGCTCTGGAGTGGCAATACTTTTACTCAGAAACCAGTAAAATAATTTTGTTTTCAAAAACAGTTTTGTCAGAAGCTCCCCATTTTATCTAGAATAATTGTTTTGATTATCAACAGCCAACTTTATGTCAAAACATAAATACACAAAGAGAATCAGAATAATTACCAGTCATACCTTATTATGAGTCTGAGTCTGACCAACCAGTATGAGGATGTTGGATGAGATGATAGACAGGCAGAAGTTAATCAGGATTATGGACCTCTCAGAGCGTATATACCTAGCCAGGGAGAGAAAGAGTATCCAACTTTAAAATTCAATGGAAAGATAAAGAATTCTTTATTATGCAAATTGGTGTAATTCTTCCAGAAAAACACTAAAATACAGCCTTTACAAAAACATGAAAACAGTGTTTTTAAAGTAGAGATTATTCTTAGAGACCCAATTTTGCAGTGGCATGGCATATCCAAGAGTCCTTTAGAATTATTTTTTTTATTTGGATATTAGTGTGGACAACAACATAGCATTTCCAACAGAGCCTACACTGCACACCTGTCATTATCAGTATATATGTATACATACACACATATAATTTTTTGGAAACTATCAATTAGTATAACTACCTTTACATATATGTGTGTATATACTATACTAAATATTATCATATAAATCAATCAATAGAAATTCAGAACGAAAAGGAAAAGCCCAACCCAGATTTTGAAGTTATCCCCTTATTAACTAGACAAAGAGTCACTGATTTCAGGGAATCATGAACTTTCAATGAGTATTTCAACCACGCAAGTATTTTTATGTAGTCAGGCTGCTACTCTTTATATTTTTCCTTTCCTTAAATAACTGCTCCCCAAAAAGAAGAAAACGAATCCTTTTCTCTAAAAACGAATCCATTGCACAAATGATAATTCACTATTAGGCTGGAAAATTACTTGGCATCTGCCATATTTTACCTTTATGAAGAAATGTTTATATACAGTCTGTTATATAATTTTTAAGTGCATCAAAGATATAAGCCATGGAGAAAACTGCTCAGAATCAAATGTTCTACCAGCTGTTTACCCTGGAAGGATAACAGCTATTTCGCTTTACTGTACCCTATGGTAAATCACTGAGTGGCAGGAACAAAAGCTACGCTTGTACTCGCTGTGTGTTCGAGACTGTTCAGTTTGTATCAGAGCATGGAATCACTTTCCACAGCAGGCATGGGCTTTCCTGCTCAGTGTTAGATGGGGGCGCCAGAGATCTAGAGGCACTCTTTGGAAGATAAAAAAAATCCATCAAAGTTCTTTCTTTCTCTCTGTCTTTGAGTCAAATTTAGGCAGAAACATTATATTCCACCATATATTTCAGAAGAGGAAGCAGAACAAAAACAGGGGTAACAATAAAATACAAAAGGCAATTTGTTAATGTAAAAGAAGTTTCTTTTCTTCACAAAGCAAACCCAAAGGGACTAACTTAGGTTGATTCTCAATAGCAGAAGGCCTGGAGTTGTTTAACCTTGTCCCTGCATCATCAGTACCTAAAAATATAATAAACCACCCACAGGCATGCTGAAGACATTATCCAATATTAAGTTTTTCTTTTTTTGTGAATGTAGGTGTAACATTGAAAGTTGAAGGGTTGCACAAAATTGACCCTTTGTATGATGTTAATGGCTTCCATGATAGCCCAAGCACACAGATGACGTTATTAAAAGGGCTTCTGTGAGATCATTTGTCTTGTAAATAGGACAATTATGGTAATAAGAGACCTAGACAGACCACCCTGGGAAGTCTGCAGATGTTTCCATTTCCATTAATATTGAGTCAGTATCATTGCCTTAAAAATTGTTGTGTCTCAACCTTCAAAACTTTTTATTAATGTGTTTCTTTAAAAACTTGTGAATGCACCATTTCAATACACAGATTAAAAGGACATGTTCAGTTGCTCTTTAACATAGTATTTCTACAGAACGTATTGTTAAGAGAACATAACTTAGTAAGTTAATTTTTTGATGAATACTTTTTAATGAACTACATGAGACACCAACACATTTCAAAATAGTACATTATACATAAAATAATTCAGATGTTTGTACATTTTACAAATCATTAAACAACAAAAAATTATTAACTTTTTAATTAGAAAAAAAAGGCAGTAGGAGCCTAACATGAGTATTACCATAATGTTACAAGATAAATTTAATGTTTATAAAACATATTGAATTTGTCATGCTTTGATTAGAGTAATAACTTATAAATCTTGAAACATCTATCAAATTATAAATATTACTACAGTTCTTCTATTTGTAGACAAGGAGTTGATGGCCACTAACTGCTAGAAGTCCAAATTTAGGTTGTTTCTTGGTAGTGTCGTCTATACTCAATTTCCTGTCAAGTTTTGATAGGTCCTTTCAGGTATCTTTGTAATTCTTAGAAAACTATTGTTAATAAGGGTTTTTTCTGGATTGAATGGATTAAATAAAACTTTATTATGCATTAATTAATCTTGTACTTCTTTGGTAAGTTTTATGTATCATTTATAGCAGTAGTGTTTGCTGTTAGTATTAGCCATACATACTGATGGATAAAGAGAAAGTGGAATGGATCCCTGAATCGTAAGTGCTGGGAAATGGAACTTAGTTCTAAATACTTCAGTGAGTATGAATTATGATTACCTAGTATTCTGGTCCTTAATTTTCCCTCTTCCTCATTTTCTGAGATATGCCATGCAAGCAATTATAGGAGAGAAAGCTGTCTTTTCTCCAGCTTTTGTCCATCTTATTCTTGTATTACCAGGACAGTGTCCTGCTTGACTGAGCCCTGAACCCTGGATTCTATTGCCTATGATGCCAGGCCTAGAAGAAGCATTTCTTTATTTCATGGTATTGGCTATGGTATTATTTATAAGATTGTCTCACTTTGTGTTCACTACCAGATAACTCCTTCACAGGAGGGCAGAATCTCTATTACATACCTATGCCAATGGACCAGGAATGTGTACATGACTTATTTTTGTATGAAGCATGAAAATTTTAATATCTTTGAAAATTCAGTATACTGAACAATTAATTATTGTCCACAAAAGAGTAAAAAAATACAATGGAGAACAATGATTTTTTTTGAAGAATGTTAAATCAAATGACCTTTCCTTATTAAATTATAATTAATTTTTCAATTAGAGTTTTTTTATCTTAAGTAAAATACAAGGACTGGATACTTTTGCAGTTTTAATATTGTAAACATTCAGGAAATAATGCATATGTATTTATCAATATAACTTCTTAGAGCAATTTTTAAATGATCAAAATGGTATAAAAATGTTTAAGATTAAAAATTTTTTTAATTCATTAGGGAGTTTCGCTTTCTGTTTATTTACTGTTTGTCAATAGGTGAGTAGACATAATAAACTTCACAGAAGTAATTTTTATTTATAAAATAAGAAAACCTTAGAGAAACACTAAATTTTCATGTAATAACAAGCAGGTGGAATATCAAATATTGAAGACTACATTTTTCAGTAACTTCCCCTTGTACATGTATTTTTCTGACTTCTTTTAGCAATTGGTCAAAATCTGACAGATTGGAAACATTCAACCAAGAGGCCTTTTCTAGAGTGCTGTAGTATTATGTTAGTACATTAACATTATAGAATATTTTACTTATTGTTTGGGACACACTAAAAGCATAAAAATCTGGAGACCATATTTCTATAATGGAGAAATTAATTTGACTGTACCAGTTAAACTCTCAAGCTCAACAGCAATTCAGATAAACAGAAACCACACATAGACTAAATTGGGTAAAAGAGTACCATGCTTAGGGGTGAGCAACCTGTTGAAGGCTACTATCATTTGAATTGGCAAGAGAAGTGAGCATGTATTTTGTTTACTTCTCATTATAGGCAAATACAGAAAATAAAATTAGGTGAACACTTTATTATCATTATTATTTATTATGGAGCTCATTTATTATAGCTCAAACCCAGCATTTATAACTCTGTTCTAAAAATATTTCTTTCAATAAATTAAGAGAGACATATAATCGTTATCATTTTCCCTGATTTAACTCTGAATAACAGAGCATTCCGTTTCAAGTATATTAATTGATTACTTACCTCCATAATGCTGCATAGACAACTGCTAGGGTGATCAAGGCCAAGCATGAAAGGCCACTGCCTACTATCAGGGTAACTGATGGTGTACCAGAGGATTCCATGATCTGTAAATTAAACAACAAAAGAATAAATAAAAGAAAGAAAGAGATAATTCTATAATAAATTAAGTAACTTCCAAACTCAGTAAAACTATCCTAACATGCAAAAATAGCCAATATAATTGCCGTAGTTACAAGATTATTGCCCAGAAGCTACTCTATTCACATAATCTCAACCTCTAAATGACTAATTCTAGCTCCTCTCTGCCACTGTGAATAAAGGCCTTAGAGTTTTAAATACTTGACTCTGGAACACTATGGAACACTACAATGGCTTTCTAAAATAAATAAATGAAACTACAGGGTGGTCAACAGTCACATGTTAAATTTTGTCTGGTTGAAATTTGAAACAGCATTTATTTTTCTTCAACTAACTACAATTCAGGATATTTCACAATATGTTTTTTTTGGAAAAATTCACTTTGTTCCTCCCATTTGCAACTCATTATGTGAACCCAAATCTGGTACCTAGATATTGAAAATTTTTCAAACTTTTTCACTTTTGACAACTTTATTCTAAGTCAAGTAGTCTCTCATTTAATTTCACTTGCTTGGCCTCTAAGGATAGATAAGAAAATCCATTTTCAAAGGCAAGACCTTGGAATGTATTTTGTATTTTTTTTCTATGAACAAAACATGCAGAGATAATTTTCACAATGCCAGTATCAGTCCCTAAATACATGACCTTGAAAAATAAGCCTTATATCTTGTAATACATATGTAAAGATTATAAGTAGTCACTTACTTGAGAGGTTTCTTTCCTTACACACTAATATAATACAAACTAATGAAATCTATGGTTTTTTGTATTTTTAATACTGGAACTTTGAAGAAATACATTCTAAGATCAAGTGTGTTTCAAACCTTAGGTATGCACATTAAATTAGGTATTTTTTTGTCATCAAAATAAGAAAGAAGAGTGATTCATACTTAGGCCAAATGTAGACAGAAAGTCCATTTACCTTAATAATTTTCAGTATTTCAATTTCTGAAATAATTTTTCAAAATACATTTGATGAAGACATTTTTCTTTTGGTTTATAAAGCTATTTCATAAACTAGTTTTCTAAACCTATATACTTTTAAGGGATCATTTTACAGTTTCTGACAATCCATGCTTTCATGAAAACTTCATTTGATTTTTAAAAAATAAATATCCAAGGACACCCCCAGAAAACCTGTACTGAAAATATCCAATGCAGACAGGCAATGTGTTTGGCTAGAGTGTCTGGGGTCTTCCTTCTATGACCAGCCAATATGCTCACAAAACCCCCAGAACAGCTTTCCACTGCTAAAATAAAGGTTAAGTTGGCAATTATTTTTATTTGAAAGTTTGCAGCATATTAGTAATATGACTGGAGTACATCCTCAAAACTACACTGCAGAAATTTCAAGTTAGAAGACATAAAATTGAGTAGAATTTAGTTATAGCCCATCAGCTAGAATTCATTTCATCAAGCTACTGTAGCTAAGGAGGAAAGAACCCAGTTTTAACCATTCTGCAACAATTTCAATTTCCCGATTTAAAATGCAGTTCCCTGGAGAAACACTCGCCACAATGTCCCTGCCTTTGCATTAAAGCCGTGTTTTCCCTTTGTTACTTACTATTTCTCTAGGTTGCTGAGCCAAAATGGCGAAGGTAGAGAGACGATCACATAAGCATTTCGTATGGGATGCATCGGTAAGCACAGTTTTACATCCCTGGGTGGACCACGTTCCCAAAGACTCGTTCCTGCAAAGGAGGGGGTGGGGGGGAAGATAGGGATAAATACGCCTGACGGCCAATTCCGTAAAGAAGAAAATGCAGTTTAATTGAGAGACTCGTCTACTGTAATTCCCGTACAGGAAAAAAATTCTACTTGTTGTTGAACAGGACGTAATTTAGACGCATCTCCAGTAATGCAAAGCGAGTGTTTGCAAAGAGCAAGCCCGCGGCGGTGCGGCGTGCAGAGCGCTGTCCAGCGCAGGAGGTGCTGAAACCGGGACTAGCTCCGTCCAGCCCCCTGCGAGGACCAGCGGCGGCGGCGGTGGCGGCTCGAGCAGCAGCCAGAGCGGTGGCAGCCGCTTCCGATGTTCATCGGATCATTTCAAACACTCAGAGTGCAAAGAGGCTTTTCACATTTTCACACCAGTTCTGATTCCTGTCCCGTGTTTTTGGACAGGAAATGCTGCCTTTTAAAATGCGGATTTCTCTGAAAAGCCTGCCTAAAAGGTTATACAGCTTGGGTTGGGTGATAGGATCCTCTCCGCGGCTGGTTAGGGATTTTTCCTCCCTTTAGAATTAGCTGCTGTGAAAATTTCACCCTGGAAACGGGAAGCAGCTGCAGCGGCATCAGCTGGTTCCGACTCTCACTGCCTCTGCCTGGTATCCAGGGGAGGGGTGGGTTTCAGGCATAAGCTTCCCACCTCACACTTCACTCTGCCCGACGCACCACTGAAGCCCTTGACATTTCTTCCCCTGACCCGCCTCTTTGCTCTGGGCAGAAGCGTTAAGCTAGCCCTAAGTCTGCCGGAACATTTACAGGAATAACCCCACCCCAAAGTCCAATAGGAAGGAGGAAACAGGGCTTGCTTCAATTTTTTCTTTGGTGTAGCCATTCAAAATTCTAAGCATATGGTTTATTTCCCACCCCAGCAGAACAATAAAAATGGTATCAACCTACGCTTTCTTAGTGGGGAGGGTGGAGGGGGGTGAGAACCCTTCCACCCCCGGCTGAACTACTCTACAGGAAGAGGAAAAGAAGGGGAAAAAAAAGCTACAGAGTTTAACCAATCAACTTTATTATCATTACACGTGTTATACACTGAATGCGCCAATTATCACTTCCCCTCCTCCAAGCATGGAAACTCTCCAACTAGCAAACCTGTGCATGTATGTGTTTAAATCTCAAACCAAGTTACTCTTGTTGTTAAAAATTACTCTAAAATTCAGGGAGGAAAACGCAAGGCTTGATGTTAATTTTGAATGGTACTTTTGATTTCACCTACTCCATCTCTGAATGCCTAAAGCTATTGGGTTAAATATGCATGCAGTCTTATTTCTGAGAGATTTCAATGAGGAAGGCTCCTCTTTGACAGTTGGACTTGCAAGTTGAGCAACAAAATATAAATCACACTATCTCTTTTTGGTATCTAGAAGCATATCCTTTTAATATTTATTATTTGATATAATTAATATTCATGCTCAAATTATTCTTAATTACAAATTCTTTTAAGAAGGAATACACTATATGTGGTGTGAGCTACATAAAAATTATAGTTAAGTTCATCCAAATGCTTCTAATTATTAGCCAATTCAAAATTTGGTAGTTCTCTTTCCTTGTGATGTCATACCATAATGCCAAATTTAAAAAAAATCAGTTATACCTTCAACCAACTGCAACAGTATTAAATTCCAATTCTACCTAACCATAACTGCACTTCAATTTATTTCATTAGATGTCTGTCTCTTATCTTCTTCTGACAAACAGTTAAGGCCAAATGAAAAACATTCATCTTAGCTGATTAAAGTTTAAAGAAGAAAGATATACTTAAGAAAATCAGACATGTTTTTAAACATAGCATCTGCATTATTCATTCTAGACGGCAGCTTTAATGCAGCATTTGTACTTTGAAGATGGAGTCCAATACATACACTTTTCACATTATGTGGCTATGACCAATAACCAATTCAAAATCTTAACAAGGAGAAACAATTTACAGTAAATAACTCATATGAGACAAAGCTATATATTTATATCCAAGTAGTAAAATTTTGTTTGCTCAAGAAAATATTAGCGTCGCTAAACTTTGGCTGTCAGATATAAAGTCTATGTTGGATATAATGATGCTAGACTCTAAAGATCATGTAAATTTTATATGACATCTTTAGAAAAGTAGGTCAATTTATTTTACTTTGTACCATGATTGCATTGCTGACCTGGCCCAGCCCCAGGCAAATCTGGGAAGTGACATTGGTCTCCATGTTTCAGTCTTTTGCTACATCCAAGCGTGCGATGCTTCTGATATCCCTGGGCTCCTTTTCATGTGTACGTTCATGAGGCTACAGGACCTCTGTCCTTACCTTTCTTTAAATTATTATCCCCTTTTTTACTTTATCTGATTAAATGAATGGATAATAATATAAGTGACAGAATAGTTTGGTATGCTATTCACAGTTTAAAACAAGAAATAAACACACACACACACACACACACACACACACACACACACACACACACACACAATACATCTAATGGGAGAATACCAGAATTGGGCGCAGATAAGTAGGAGAGAAGATCTTGAAAGGTGAGGGGTGTCTGCTTGTGGTCACTGTCAAGAGTTGAGTAATAAGTGTGATGCCAGTCTGATGCTAAATTTTATCTTTTTCTATAAAACTTCTTGATATTTTAAAACCATATAAAACTCTTATACATTAGTTTTTTGAGTCACTAGTATACATGTCAATATTATTATAAAACCTATAGTATGTGTCACCTACATTTTCAAACATTCCATAGCCTATTTCTACTGTACAAAATTCTTTGAAAGTATGGTACACAAGTCTCATTGACTTCAGGGAGCCTTTGTAAAGCAAACTGATATGTGATAGAACTAATGTGAAGCAAAACAGCTTCCCCAGTCTGCAGAGAACAAGGTTTTTAAATGTGGATTATTCTAGCAGTCACATTATTCTTTCAACATCATAGTTTTTCATGCTATGATTAATGGTATATCTGTGAATTATTCTCAGTTACTAAGTTTAGGTTGTCATCAATAGAGCAAGCAAATACAATGAAATATGAATAAACATTAAAAATACAACTGATGAAGTGAACACAGAATGATGATACAGATGTACACATGACATTGAAATCCCATATTTTCTTTTTGGGGCATTAACATTTTTTTCAAATAGTTTTCAAAAATAACTAGGCCAGCAGAAATTCCATACAAAGTACATTCTTTGTTGGTGACACCTACATTCACCCACGTTAGCTGCTAGCTGTCATCTGTACCCCTGCTCCTTCTTCCTGTTATTAGGCTGGTTAAGGAAGAAAAGTCTGACTGCCCAAGTAATCCTAAGTACACACTCACAGGGACAGAATTCTGTGAAAATGTAAGTCACATAATCGATTGTGTCCCAGCTTAATATTTATTTGAGGATGCTCCCCAATTTCCTATAAGTCTACACGGGTTTGTTTTGGATCTGAGCATACTGTTGGGTTCCAGAGCTTTAAGTAATAGAGCATGTGACTTTGCTATTTAAGATTAAAGGAAAAATTATCTGTTCATTCAATGAAAAGCTGTTGAGTAAAAACCGAGAGCAAAAAGTTAAAGTGACACATTTCAAAACTGTTTTGAGAAATCAAACTTTTATCTTTTGAAATACCAGTAATAACCAGACATTCCACTTGAATCAGTCTTTTATAAAACTGTCTATTCTGCTTCCTCATAAATCAGTGTGTAAAGTATTTACCGCGAGTGAGTTATACATTTTAGGAGATTTATTTTCTCTTAAGATACTAATGGTCTATTTATTCGAAATCAAAATAGCTACAACAGCAATTAAAAGAGATTGCACGGTATTTCTGAGTACAGTGTCCTTACAATATATGTATGTACCGAGAGTAATTGCTTCCCAATCATAAGTCATTAATTGCTAAGAATTAGACAAATCTATATTTTTAATGCATGTTACACCCAAATAAATGATATATACGGCTTGGTGTAAATTATCCTCATAACAGAGAAAATTTTGGAGTACAGATGAGAAGTGTTCTCAGTTTTGAGTAGAAACAGCCTTTGAGGGGTAATTTCTACTTTTTAGGACATTGCAAATACCAAGAACACTGCGGCAACTTTTACTATGTCAAAACACAGTGAATTATAAAATTAGAAAGTTTTGCCAAAGTAACCTGAGTGACCACCCAGCCCACTGGTTTTCAATACTTACATTAAACTAACCTAGAGACCTTTAAAAATTAAATATTTGGTTAGGTCCTGGGCATTATTCTTTTTCTAATGCTCCCTGGATGAGTCTAGTGTGCAGCCAGGGTTGAGAATCACTGATCTGTCCCAATCAGCTTTATAGATAAAGGAAGTGCAGAACAGCTAATTTAGGAAACCTGTTTTAAGTCACAGAGTGAGAAGAAAAGCTGGGTTTCTCATTTCCAGACTAGAGATTTTTAATGCTAAATTTTAATTGTAATCTGTTTTAAAACAGAATGTAACTAGCATGTCCTCTGAAGTTATAAGAAGTTCTGAATGTCTTGCCTATTTACACTTGCAAACTAGTGCCATCATTTTAACAAAGTATGAGTTATCAGTGGATGAAGTTGGCTAAAGACAGATTGTCATACTCTATGGTTTACCTCCTATTTTTTAGAGTGATATATCCTATGACATGTTAAAGAAAAAAATATTGATTTTATAAAAATTGTTCATGACATAAAGCATCTCCCATCTCTTAAGTGGGATCATTTACAGTTTGGGGTGATACAGAAATTTAAATTCCTAATTCTGAAAAGATGATAATGGGTAAAAATTATGTTCTTTTTTCCTTCTAAAAATGATGTCCTCTGTATGTTGAGTCAATAGAAGACTGTGATTCAAAGTTACTCTTACATCAATCATCATGTCATCTGTATACAGCATTACAAACTACTGTGTATATGTAAGTGTGTATTTTATACACACACACATACATATGTATTAGATAAATAACTACAAAAAGAATAGCACCAACATAAAGCATATATTCTTCATTCACTGGAATGAAATTTAGAAGCGGTACTTTGCTATCACCAGGAAAAACATTTACTAACCTATTACCCTAGGCCTGGAATTGATGGTGTCCCCTCCACAGCATAATATCAGATTTCCAGCTTGTTACCCAAAATTAAGTAAGTTCCAGGAATACTCTACACTTAGATCTTCCCCACACACCTCTGTGACTATTACTGCTTTCCACCCAACACTAGAATATTAGTTGACGAACTCATCTCACTTTCTTCATTAATAAAATGAACATTCTCCATGCCACACTAGAATATTAGTGCTCTTGAGAACTGTATCTTGCTTGACTTTGAATTTCTGACATACTGTTTCCCACTTAGTAGAGACTTAATAATAAATGTTTGCTCAGTTACTTTATTATTTACATTTGAAGGGATGGCTTTTTCTACTGCTGGATCAGGCAGGCTCTTAGCTTTATTTCATTTGCTCTCCTTCAGCATACAGTGGAAATGCAATCTGAAAAGTATCAGTAGATTTTAATGGGCTCTTCTATTTGCTTCTGGTCTTCAAACATCATTTGATGATAAACTCTAAAAGACCAGCATCCTGTAGTGATTATGTTCCATCCAGCAACAAGGCCTGAGTCTTCACTAACCAGTCAGTAAGTATTTCATGAGTGCTTTACAAATGCCAGATAAAAAGGAAGACATATTTAAAAAATTACTATAGTTTCTTTCTTAGAGAAACTGACAATCTAGTTGGGAAGACTATACAAAATCCAAGAACATGTTTTCTTTTATTAGTTCTATGAGTTACTCCAGAAAATGCTATTATTTGTACACTTTTAAGCCACCCTCACCTCTTACCTGCAAAAATCTCATCACTGGGCTCCTTGTTTCGATTCTTGTCACCTACTCAGAAGTGCAATTTCAACACAGCAGCCAGAGAGGCCCTGTTGACACATATGTCAACATGCATCAGGCTGTTCAAACTTCTGTCAGTGGAGTGGTTCTTCTGACCTCACCTGGAGTAAAAACCCAAGCCCTTACAATGAACTGCCAGGACCCAAACAATCCGGTCTATCATTGCTTCTCTACCTTCATCTCCTGACACACTAGCCTTTGCCCATAATTTCCAGTCACAATGAACTCCTTGCTGTTTCACCTTGGTGTTTGTGCTGGAAATTTCCATGGCCCAGAGTGCACTTCTCAAAGATATTCACATTGTGTATTCCCTCACATCATGTAGGTCTCTGCCCTTTTGTCACTGCACCAGAGATACTGTCACTGACTATCCATGTGAAAGTAACTCCGCACCTGTAATGGGCTAGAAATGGGCACACATAATATATAACTCTTCTCATCAAGAGGTGGAGTTTATTTCCTTGTCCTTTGAATCTTGGTAAGCCTTCTGACTTGATTTGGTCAGAAGAATGCATTGAAAGTGATGTATGACTTATGAGTGTGGACCTCAAGAGATCTTACAGTTTTGATTCGCATAATTATGAAATTCTGCTGCCACACAAGGTAGACAGCCTAGCGTCATTGACGATGAGAGACGAGCACCAACTATCAGACCCGTGAGTGTGCACATCTCAGATCGACCAGCTACAGGTCACACAGTCAGATGAATGTCACCTGATCAGTGCCACCAGGTGGAACCAGGAGAAGAACCAACCGGCTGAACTCAACTCAATAGCTAACCCATAGAACTGTGAGCAAATAAAATGATCATTGTTTTAAGTCACTAAGATTTGAGGTACTTTGTTATTCAATAATTGATACACTATCCAAGAACTTCCCACATGTACTCTGCTCTTACCCTGATCTATTGCTGTCTGTAGCATTTACCACATCAGATACATTATATATATATTTTTTAAATTCATTTTTTGACTGTCTTTGCTTACTAGAATGTAAGCTTCATGAAGAGGATAGGGATGTTGTTATATTCACTCAAGTATTCCCAATTCCCAAAACGGTTTTAGACACATAGTAGATCCTCAATAAATATTGAATGAATACTTGGTGTAGCTTTTGACCTGGATAGTCAAACTTTCCTGAATCATTAATTCATTTGTTCACTTAACAAATATTTATTCAGTATCTAATATGAAGCAGACACTGTGCTAGGTTGCATTTTATGGACATACTAGATTTCCACTTTGCCTTTTTGGAGCTTAAAAGTTTTAACAGAAATTACCTTGGGGGTGTAGTATCACTGCCTCTTTGTATATATAAAATACACATTACAACCAAGAATATGTTCCTCATGAGGGTCACTGAACATCATTTACAAGAAGAGTAGCATCAGATTTTTTGCCAGTAATATTTTTCATTTATTTATTTATTTACTTTTTAAATTGAGCTAAGAGCACAAAATGAGATCCACCCTCTAAACAAATTTTTAAATACACAATACAGTATTGACTATAGGCACAGTGTTGTACAGCAGATCTCTAGAACTTATTCATCTTGAATAACTGAAATTCAATACCTATTAATCAGAAACTCCCCATTTCTCCTTTCCTCTGCCCCTGACAACCACTGTTCCAAAAGTATAGGCAACAAAAGCAAAAATAGCTAAGTGGACTGCATCCAACTAGAAAGCCTCTTCACAGCAAGTAAACATAAACCAGAGTGAAACGACAGCCTATTGAATGGGAGAAAATACTTGCAAACCATATATCTGATGAAAGGGCTACTATCCCAGATATATAAGGAACTCCTACAACTCAACAGCAAAAAACAAAAAATCCTATTAAAAAGTGGGCAAGTATTTTTTGTTGTTGTTCTTTAAATTGGAAATAAGAGTAGAAAGGAATATGAAAAAGAATAACATTAAGGAAGCCAATTTACTGGGTTATAAATATGTATAAATATCTTCACCATGATTTACTAATAAAGGTTAAAATATGCTAGCTGCCATAATTAATTAGTCAATAGGCAAATAATAATCACACTAATGAAACTAACAGCTAACACTGAGTATCTGCTCAAAGTTGGGTGCTGTGATAGATACTTTAAATACATTTTCTAAAAAATCCTAAAATAAAATATCAGGGTAGGTACTATTATTTTCCCAGATAGGAAAACGGAAGCAAATGAAACTAATGCCTCTATCTAGGATCCTGAGGACTGCAGAGGTAAGAGTGCCCGGAGTGGGGAGTTGCCTGGATAAATTAATCTGTGTAATATCTGTGTAAACCCTGGGCTTCCAATCATTGTTTCATTACATGTGTAAAAGAAACAAATGGGGCCCAGAGATTGCATCTTTCCGAAGGCCATCCAGTTGGTAAAGGGCTATCCCAGAAATTGAGCCAAAATCGACGTGACTTCAAAGCAGATTCTTTTTTCTTATTCTCTCAGTGAGGTAGACACCATGAGAGAGCACAGCCAGAATTAGGAACATACAGGGAGTGGGCTCAGAATGGTGACAGTATTTTTGAAATTAAAATCTCACAGAAAGTAAGTGGGAAGGACTTTGGGAAAAAGCGATTGGTCAAAGGTTAAATGCTTAAGAGAATAAAAAGACGCAGCACCGAGGCATGGAGGAGGACACCAAGAACCTTCGAGAAAATTATTTTAGTAGAGGGCTCAGACAGAAACTAGATTTCCTCAAGTTCAAAAAGGAACCCTGTGATATCAAAGACTGCAGCAACAGCAAGAAGATGATGCCATGCGAGTCAGCATAGAAAAATAAAATTTTTGTCAATTACGTTTTTACTTTGAGATAGGAATAAATCAAACACCTTCCCATGGAGACCTAAACTGTGCCCAGAGGAAGAGATTCAGGCAGGATGCAGCAGTGTTGAGACAGAAGCTCCACAAGTTGATTCAGAGTATTCATAAGGGTGTTGATATTAGAAAGAAGAGGAAAAGAAATCTCCTCTGATACTGTGAAGGAAAAGCATTATTTCTTTCAATAAAATGGAAGGACACTCAAGACTAAAGTTTGTTTTATATTAGTTTAAGCCTTTTTTCTTCAGAAAATCTCCAGAAATTTGTTTACACCATTAAAAAAAAGGAAGAGCAGAATATCACATGGGCAGAGAAAAGAGACAGCTTGGTAGGATATGGGAATAGAATTTTGAATGGAACCGAAGAGGACTAATATAATATAGGTTTGTTAATTGATAAACTATATATAGCATGTCTAATAAAATTGCAAAATATACTTTACTTGTACATGTAACTAGATTAAGAAAGATGTCCAAAGTTATTCTTGGGGTAGGTAAGAGTAAGTCCTAAAATTTTTTCTCTCATTTCTTTTCGAAAGGTTTAAAAATGCCTTGAACACTGTTAATCTCAAATCACAAAATAAGAAATAAGTCATTCTATTTGGATATTTCCTCCCTCAAAAAAAAAACTGTTTATCTGGGCTAGTAACTAATATTTACTCTGATAAAATTTGCAATAGCTGAAACCCACAACCCCAGAAAAAGGAGAATTATTAAAATAAACTAGAGCAAATTTAAACATATGTTACTTTCCATCCTAGTTCTCAGATAATCTGGACACAAAGCCAATCTTGGGATGTGGCCATACCACGTACAATCTATAAAAATTTATAAAACAATATGCATCCAAGATCTCACCAATTTAAAATTAATGTGTACATTTTCTGATTCTAATGGATTTTGTTTCATATTCCTTTTGTAAAGGATTAACCAATTGTGTAAAATACACCCAGAAAAAAAAGACTGGAAGTATATTTGGTAAAATAATGAACAGGAGCTGGTTCTTTGTACTGAATTATGAATTGTGAGTATTATTTTTGCTCCTTTACATTTTTGTACATTTGCATTTTCCACATGACTATATTATTTCTGCAATCAGAAAATATTTCCTTTGAGATTCAGAAAGGAAATTATATTAAATAATATCAGTAACATGATTAGCAGAGCATCAATTGTTTGATAGCCTTTATTTATAGGAAATTTATATTTCTTAAGTACTTGTGTAACTTGAACCAAAATAGGCTCCTGATCAGAAAATGAAAGGAGATAACATTAAGAAAAATCTGTTTACCTTACAAAATGTATATGTATTTATATGTGATTAAGGAATATAAGAGAGCTCCAATTTCAAATGGATTCACCAAGTCTTTTATTATTGGATATCAAAAGTCATCGTGTAGCACATGAATATTTTCCCTTAAACTATGGCACCATTACGGCACTTGAATTACACTAATAATGGTTGGGTTCATAGACTGGTGTTCATTTTTATTACTTTGACTATGTACCAAGGGAGTAATCTTATGTAATGTTTTGCTAAAGTTATATAAATAATCTATCCAGATTTATGGTGATAAGGCTTTGCAAATTGATATTTAACCACTGACCCAGAATGGTTATCTTTAAGCTTTATTATTTTGTAGAAGACTCAGTAAAAAGAGACCTTATAAGAGAGCACATAGTTCTAGGCCTGCAAGTGAAGGTCAACTGAAAATTTAAACTATGTATCTTTGGAAGAGATTATGAGAATTGTGGATTCTTCTATAGTTCTTATCACCCCTAAGTCAAATAAACATACTGTCAAACATTATCTACGAGAAATATTTTGTAAAACATTGTAAAAGGTACATCTCTGATTCACAACAGTCTTCTACAGGCCAAAACCCTGGTACAAAATTTTTCAACGGCAGGATCACTGAGTAAGCATCTTAGGCAGCTATTTCTGTTACACAAGGACCTTCCCCAGCCCCAATCCATTTGAAATTATAATTTGGCCGTAAACTGACCCAGTCATGCTTTTGGCACTGAGTCACAGGTTAGCCACTTCTCCAAGTAAAAAACATGAGCACTTGCCCGCCATGTTAACCCACATTGGAAAAACAGTTCTCAACAATTCTAAAACTGAGACATCAATTAGAGACTGAAGTTTAATTCACTCAAAATGCTGATACTTTATTTCTATGATAAAGTAGGAACATGTGATTTTGATATTAGAATTGTTAGTTTCAAGGAAAGAAATTTCATATCTTCAGTTAATCATACTTCAAAAAATATGATTCATCATTGCCTATATAGAAAATGTAAAAATGAGGGATCATTGGACATTTATGTAGTTTAAATGGCTCTTTAGATGACATGATATTCTTAGAACTCTGAGAAAGGAGCCCTGAGTGTTGGGCGAATGTTTCTCTGCTCACTTCCCCAGAGTATTATGTGCAATTTGTGAACCTGGATATTAGTAGAGGAAATGGAATAGAGGACTGGAATAGCAGAACAAAGTATTACTATGTACAAATGGAAGTGAAACAAAGTGGTCTGTATATGAAAAATTGCATTCAATTAAAACACAAATGAAGAAAATAATCTATTCACATCAATGAAGTGATTCACAGTCATGTATTTATTCAATTAATACACTAATTTTGCACCACCCCCAATATCACTCATTTGAATTCTTGAATTCTTTAAGATCTAACCAATGTCCTAGCACTGCAGTGTTTAAAGTGAAAATCCTCACTCAATAAAAGCCGAACTGCAAACATTTTTTACCTACTTGATGACAGAGATAAATACATGTACCATATCAAGCTTTGTAATAATGGCTTCAGTAAATATTCAATAAAAATTTCTTTTCATCTGTTTTTCCTATAATTAAAATTGCACTTTGAATTTGTGACTAGTTTCAGAAGAGCTTGCCAATTTTTCTTTTACATCATCTATAGAATCTGTGTGAAAATAAATATCTTTATTGTGCCTACAGTTTGTTGTTTTGTCTTGCTTTGTTTTTAAGTCATAGATACAGCAATGGGAAACTTGGCTTCTGATTTCAGCTGCATGACCAACAGAGTTCTGTTTTCCAGAGGAAACTCCTAGCCTAACTTGGGACTCAGTGTCCTCATTTATAAAATTAGACAATTGCATGTTCTACCTATCTTACAGGGATATGTATTGACAAAACTCAAGATGATGGATAGCCTCTTCAATGATTATTTAATGGTTATATGAGCCAGGCATTATTAATAGGAATGAAATTTTTCTAAAAGTTAAAAGTTCTGTACAAATACAATATATTATCGTGATGATCACATGTTCCACTTTATTGACAAGAAAACAATTTTGCAGGGGGCAAGTGACATGAACAAAATTATCCATCAAACGCTGTCTATTTCATAGAGGCACAGTAACATTTTCAGGCTTAAGAGGGTAATACCAGAGTCCCAGTTTGGAAGACCCAAAGTTAAAAGAAAGGCAATTAGTGTCTTCCATGAAGAAGAAAAGACATGGTATGTGTTGATTTCTGACATGAAGTGCTGTTACTATAAAGAGTTTAGGAACTGGAAACAGAACCCCAGATTAGCTAATCTCTTTGGGTTCACATAGCCACCTACCAACAGCTAAATCACATATTGTTTTTAAGTCACAGATGGCTAGTGCAGTATCAAGAGAAAAATTATATACCACCAAGGAAGGAATCCACATCACATCCTGACATGAAATGCTAAGATGTAACCTATTTCCTAAACACTGTAATTGACAAGAAATTACCAATGGAAACCTCCCATTCAGTGTACTTTCTTTAGAAATTATGACTATTTAAAATAAATGCCCTGAGAAGTATAGTCAAGAGTAACAACATATGAAATTACAAAAATGTCATGATTTCTACAAAAGGTAATTTAAAAATAAAGATCTCTTTGGTAGGAGGCCATAAACTACTCACCCATTCACAAAACAAAAAGATGTTAGGTAAGAGAAGGGAGAGTGGCTACTACTGCTGAGAAGGGTTCACAGAGAAAGCATTGTTCTAAGACTCTAGGACATCTCATAGTAGCCGCCTGGCCAGTCATTTGCCAAGCTATCCACTCTGGACTCCATGAAACTTGAACGGGGAAGCGATAAAAAAGCAATGGACAGCTGTCTTAACTCCTCAACGACAGCGCTTGTGGAAAAGATGCTAAAAAGGCAGAAACATCTTCAAATGAACTATGTATCATGGCTTTTTTGAAGTTCAATCCCTGATGATGCTTAATGCTTAAGTTGATTCTTAAATTTTGAGAAAAATTGAAAGGACAGTATTCTCCTATGAATTTATAGGTACATAAAAATGAGGCTTTTTAGATACCTTAAAATACTGACGTTCCTAATTTGAAGAACATGAAATTTTGCTTTAACCTCAGGCATTTGTAAATTTGTATAAAATGTTTTAGTGCCTTTTTTTCGCTGGGCATGGTACTAGGCATTGGGATTCAAGGATTAAAAGATAAACATAGTCCCTACATTCAAGTCTAATGGGGAGACCAAGGTACAGTTTGTCCATCCCCACCTTTAAGAAAATCCCCAAACCTGTAACAATTAGAAACTGTAGGTTATGGTTACTGCCTTGTGACAAAGGGGGAGAAGTACATGAGTCCACTTCCCAAAACCCTGGCACTAAAGAAATGTCACTGTATTTAAATAAATACGCATTCTGTCTTCCCAGCATGCTGCTGCTCTTCTGTTACTATGGCGTCTTAGTACGTTAATAAGGGAAGCAGTGAAAATTCACGGTTGAAGGACAACCCTCAATCCTCCACGGCGTAATTAACATTTTAATGGGCAGTCAAGGCCTTTCCTGTTTTGGACCTCAACCTTGTGTCTCCAGAGTGGATCTCAATCTGTTGAGCTCAGAGAATGAGGTGATTCAGTCTTAGTAAGATTTTAAACAAAAGTAGATCATATAGTCTAGTGTTTCAGCTCAATGATACCTCTCTTTTCTTTCTTAGCAGAGCTGATATACATTCAAATGTGCCATATCAGAGACCAACAGCTAGTTTCCAGCTCTGGTTTCTTTATTAGCACATACAAAAACTGAGCCCACAGCACACATTCCAAGAGTGGATAGTTTTTAGTAAGTGACCGACTAATTACAATTTCCCCACCTTTGCAAGGTACAGTGGGGTAACTGCTATTTGGGGACACAATCATTTGCAGGGGAAACATTGGGAAATGCTTGTAATTTAATTATTTGCAAATTAAACTCTGCCTAATACACCAAAGGCACTAAACTTCTGCATTGGAGACAAGTTTGAAGGTCATTAAAAAGCTATTTGTTTTGAGGTTTCAGAAAGTAAAGTACCTTAAAAAAATATTCTAATGGATAGTAAAACACTTTTATTCCCAGACAAAATCTTTCAAAAACATAAAAAACCAATCTCCTTATTTTCATTACTTGGCAAAAGGAAAAAAAAAACTGTCATGAGAAAAATTCCTGTGGGAAAGTTTCAAGCATCTTAAAAATGAGGCTTATAATAGAAAAGCCTTCTCTCTCATAATTAATACAGCATCCCTAATATAAAACCCGGGCTTCTCCTGTCTTCATATCTCATTTCTGATGCTGTCGACCCATTACTATAATGTACATTGACAGGTACAGCACAATATATGCTATATTATTTTCATTATTAGGTAAAGACTGTAGAATTGTAGGGAATTTTGGCATTTCTTGGTGACAAGAAAGCATAGCTCCAGCGCTCTCTAAAGATGAGAACATTAACAACTGTGCGGCAAATAGAAGTTTTGCCCAGAATTTCCAGAATGTCCTGTCTGGCTTTAGTTATTTACATACCAATGGATGTTTATCACGTCAGAGCCTCCAGGTCCATCCAGGGCAAGAAGGGGAGAGAAAAGGGCCATTCTCTCTGCCCCTTCGTTCCTGGTATGTAATTGGTCTGGTTGGTTGTCAGTCACCAGGGAGCTGCCCATGGAGTTCCTCCCAGAAGGGGCGGGAGCAGGGAGACAGCAGGTACCCCAGCTGGAGGAGACCGTGCAGGGCCTGGCTAGCAAACCCAAGTGGGCAGTGAAAATAAGCCCCTTTAACCCAGCCTACCCTTCCCCTTTCTTACTTCAGTTTGACCAGATTCATAGGAAATTTATCCTAGGTGGGGAATCTCCCCTCACTTTCCCTTCAGAACTACAATAATCCAGATAGATATTGAAGTACAACCATTACTTTAAATTTTGCTTACTGATTAATTCATAAAAACCGAGGACACCATGTACGTTTACCTGTGAGTTACATAATCTTTTAGCAAAGTTGCAAAGTCTGGTTCTGTTCAACGTGTCCTTCAGTTTTCCTGTTTTTCTCTTAACCATAGTCAAGAATATTAAAAAAAAAAAATCTCAAGAAAGTTGAAGAAGAAAAATGTCTACCACATTTAGTTGATTGATTTTATGAAGAATCATTGTCACAGGGCATCTGCCACTGAAGCAAATTTCTTCTGGAGAAAAGGACTCCAAGTTCTCCAAAGAGAACCAGACATCAACATAATGTTCCATAATATAAACAACCTATTTTTGTAGCCAGCTATCTAGGATACATAGAAAACCCCAGGAAATCAGAAATTTTCTTATTGAGGATATATTTGAGGGAAGGCTGGTGTACAGACTGTTTATTTTCAGAGTGGCAGATAAAATTCATTTTGAACAATTTCCAACTTTGCAATTTTAAGACAAAGAAAGAAATTAACTTACGACTTCACACTTCTCTAATTCAGGCCATTAAGTGTATCTTCAAATGCCCAAGAGTTAAACTGTGGCAATTCCTGGAGCAAGACACAGGTTCAAAAAGAGCCTTGGAAATGCACTAACCCCATTCTGGAACAGAAGTCTTATGTTACTAAGGTGGCTTCTGGACATTTTAACACATGACACGAATGCTGATAGAAATCCATGGCACCTCCAAGGGACAGTGGTGATATTCCACGAAGGAAGTGCAGCTTTGGGAAAATATTTAGGAACTCAGTAGATGGACAGAAAATCCATTGTGGGTGACCCCACAGATGGTTACTGTCTCCACCTTTGTCTAGAGTGCACTCCTTCCTCCCTCTGCCTGAGCCATCTTCACCTAATTAGGCTCCTCTGGCTACCAGGCATGCTGAACAAAGCCTCCTGTAAAGGCAACAGATTCTCTCTGGAAAGTCAAGCACAAAAGAACAGGAAGAAGGGGAGGCACTTGGTTTTGGTGTCCGCCGTGTGCATTCCATGTGATTTCCTTCAGTACAGATGTCTTCTGAATACAGACACTCTTAGAGTAACTTATTTATTTATATCCTTGTGAATTAGGTTTTCTTTCAAATCTTACATGACAATATAGAAAAGACTGTTGTTCACTGTTTTCCAGCTCCTCTTCTCCCTCTTCCCAGAGAACCAAAGTACAGGCTGAAGTGATGCCTGTTAATCAACCCACATGGGGACATAAACTGCCCAGGGCTGCGCATGGACTACTTGATGGGAATAGCACTTTACAGATTAAAAGAAAATTTCTAGTGGATCCTAAGATTGGACTGCTAGTTAAAATACCAGTCGCCCCTTATGGTAGCAGACTCACTCCTAACATTTAAGTGTTCATATTTCTATTACGAGTACTTACGGACCACTTTGGACAATAGTTTTCATATTAATATAACAATAACTGCTTCCTTTTGTAACATAAGGCTTGAAAAGCCTTGATTTTTTTTTTTTTGATGGAAATAGGGCTTATACACATCTACCCAAATGCATTGTTAAATGCAAAAAGAAGTATCTCAAGACCCTCTCCTGGGCATCAGAGAGCCTTGCATCCCTACTTAAGAGTCAGATACTCTGATCCAAATTCCCTATCACCTATATCATACTTTCTTCATTTTTTAGAAACTAAGTATCTATTTAGCTGCCAGGAGATAGGAGAAAAAAGTAAAAAGGCTATAACCACATTACTCTTAAGTCTGCCAGACTCAAATCTTCCTTTCAGGCACACCTCAGGAAGGTCTCAAGGACAGAGAGCCCTTCTACCTGACAGTCAAGGGGGCTGGGAGAGAAGCAGATCAGGGTTTTCATCATCCTAGCGGCACAAAGGCAAGCACCTGCTAACATCAGACCATCCATCTCCTGCTGCCTCTTTCAGCCAAGGGACCGGAGTTGAGATGTGCCGCAGCCCATGGGACAGTGGACGACAGCCACGCCACCCTGCACGAAGTGCTGCATGCCTGCTGTGTCATGCAGCCTTCCTTACCAGCCGTGCTACCCATGCCTTATGACTGCAACTCTCAGGAATGAGGGACAGGAGGAACCGATGCTCAAGGCCAGGTTTTGCCAGTTTTATTCTGCGCACTGCCTACCACTTCATAAAAATCTTTTCCCCCTGTACAAGTTTTAATTGTAATCATTGTTCAATGTGTCTCAGAGAATTGAAGTAAAGAAGCTAGTCATTCTCTCTGACCTGGTTTCAGGACTCCTGGTCAGCCCCCTCCCTCTTAGTGACTGCTCCCAGGCTGCCAACAGCCCCTCTGTGCCAGCAAGGACCCCTCTGTGGCTGTCTCCGGTGGATGAGGCGTCTGCACTGCCCGCTCAGGACTCAGAGAAGCTGAGTACACTCCTCTCAGTCATTCAGCCGGACTGGCAGCAGAGCAACTGAAAGGAGGTGAGGTGGTCTGTATACCCTGTTTTTCCAGGAATTAGGATCATGACTCTTGAGTGCCTGCTTCCTTCTTTCTCAGTAAGCCCTTTAAAGAAGACAACAGGCCCGAAACGCAGTCATTCATGCTAAGATCTAAGGAGACTTAATACGTAACCTGTTAGCAGTTTCAATGCCCCTCAAGGACATAACCTTAACTGGTCAGTCTAGAATTTCTTGGTCAACAGTAGGGAAGTAGTCTGCCTGACAGGCCCCTTAGTCCCCTGAAGGAAAGTGACCTTGCCTTAAGCAATTCAATTCATTCCTCCCTCGGCCCTCTGCCCTTTCTCACTACAGAAGTCTTCCATTTCATTCTGCTCCTTGGAGCTCTTTTCTGTTCACTGGATGGGATGCTTTATAATAAAACCAATTTGATCTTTAAATCTATTCAGTTGGATTTCTTTTTTCAAACAGCCCCTTCATTGTTTCAGGACAAGACAGGCTGCAGGTGGAGGTGGAGCAGGCAGCTCCGTATGCCCTTCTTCTTCAGACCCTACGGCGTGCTGTTTCTCTGTTGATTGACAGCTGATATCATCTGCTGAAGACCACAGTTTAAATGTCAAAACCACTGGGATCCTCCACCGCTGAATCCTGATCACTGTGCCTCCACAGCCAGCTGGTGGGCTTTTTCTAGATACTCTGTTCAGGCAGGTTCTTTCTGCCTTGTGACTCCACGGGACCCCTGCAGGATTCCCTAGGCTATTCACTGTTTCTGCAGAACTGACGTCCATGGAGCTTCCTTTTTTGTGTTCTTGGAATGGCCTTGCCAGGGGACCTTACACCCCAATATTCTGTCTTTTCTCTCACAGTGGACTCCATGGTTCTGTACTGTTACCCAGTCGTTGTCTTACCTGTGGACATTGCATGGAGCATTGACTTAGCCTTACTTACACTGGGGCCCTCCTTTGGGTGGACAGATCAGACATACCCACTGACAATCCCAACAGGGCCCTATGGGTCACTCTTCCCTTAACAAGATGTTAAAAGCCCTTCAAATTACTTAGCTTCTCAACAGGAAACCTGATCTTGAGTCAGTCTTAAGCAAATTTTGTCACTAATTCTGGGTGTTGGAATGCAAATAACCCCAGGCGATAATAGTCTTTGGAGATGAAAAGTAGTTCTGTTTAGATCCATTAGGGCCTCTCAATGAAGGAAAATCTTGAGCCTAGGGCTTTCCACCCATCCATCCAGTTAATAAAGTGCCTACTATTATCAGACATTTACTACTCCTTTGGGGAGATGAAAAAGGTGCTGAAATCATTATAATATTTATAAGGCCAGTATTTAGTAGCAGCCTAAAAATACTGAAGGGTGGATGGAATACACATTCCTTTAGATTATAATCTCCTATGTCATTAGGAGATTTTGAAAATAATCTTTGCATTCTAGAAAGTAGTCAAGATAAACCAGTTCAAGAGATTTGAATTCATTTAACAATCTAGGTCAACTGTGAAGAATTAAAGGGTTAGCAACATTCTGCTTGAGGAATTATCAGGATTTAAGAAATATATTTTACTGTGTGAAAGACAGCCACCCACTTCTCTCCCTCTAACAAGAAATAAGAGAAATCTTGTTTAAACTGTAGGAGGAAGACTTTACATCAGCTGTAAGAATATAATTATGAGAGAATGGACAAGGCCACCACTAACAAGCTCTGGAATTAAAAAAATAAAATTTCTTGAAGTCTTCAAAATGTCTCTGATGAGAATTGTGGGGATAATCAACATTAGGTTTCCGATGAGTTTTATAACTCTTTGGTCAAGGAAAAAAGCTTAAGTTTAGTTAATATTTTCCTGAAAAGAAAATACCTAACTTTGGAAAGCTATACACATATAAGATGAAAAGGTTCAATGAACTACATTTATATATTTATGTTTATATTCATGTGTGAGCAAAATGGAACTTTCCAACCAGGATTCCCTACTGGCCTTAAGAGTGCCCAATGTGTGTATGATAAGAGCCTGTTTGCACATTCATTGTATGTTTACTGGTGATAGGGCCTCTGGTCAGTATGGGGGCACCTGCTAAGGGGAGGGGTAGAGAGGAAACACCCTTTCTCTCCTCTGCCTGTGTTCCCGGTAAGTAATTGGTCAGGCACCTGCCAGTCACCAGAGACCCATCCACAGAGCTTCTCCTGGAGTGAGGGGACGGGAAAGGTAGTGTAGTGACAGAGAGCAGAGACAGAGAGTGGGGAGAGAGTAGTGCTTCTAGGGCATTAAGCTCGTGCTGGGGAGCAGAAGCTGCAGAGAGCCTGTGAGGTGCATCTGAGCCAGCGGCCTGCACCGAGCTGTCCGTGACTGCCGTGGGAATGTGGTCACCTCCTTTTACCCCCAACTTCCTGCCCTTGCTTTTATTTGATCTCATTGAATTCATAGGGAATTTGCCCTAGGCAGGGAATCCCCTTCTCCCAGAGCTATGTAATGTTTATACTCATTTTTGTCACCCTTTTTTTTTGAAGCTAGGACTAAGAGAAAAACCAAATGGAAAGAATAATAATTTACATGTTCTCTTTTTTAACATTTTGAAATAATTTTGGACAAAGTTGCAAAAACTATATACAGAATAGTTATCCAGTATCCAGCTATCCCTAATATGTTAATCTGATTTAACCATAGTACAATTAACTTAAATCATGAAATTAACATTAGCACGTACCAGTAACTAGTCTACAAACCTTATTCAAAATTCACCAGTTGTACCTTTAACGTCCCTTTTGAGACCCAGCATTCAATCCTGGATCCTGTGCCACATTTAGTTGTCCCATCTCCTCGGTCTCCAATCTGGGGTAGGTCTCACTCTTTTCATGTCTTTTGTGATCTTGACAATTATGTAGAGTACTGATCAATTATTTTGAAGAAAAATTCCTCGGTGTAAATGTGTGTACATTTTCTTAGGAGAAGCTTGAGATCATGCATTTTTGACAGGAATGTTACAGAAGCAACGTTGTGCCTTTTTTGTGTATCGTTTCAGGAAGTACATGATATGCACAACTCTGATCATTTGGTTCAGGGTGCATCTGCCAGATTTCCCCACTTGTTCCATTTGTAATTAAGTAGTAATCTCCCGTCTTGGGGTGATGTATTTTCTTTAGCTGATATGTACTTTTAGAAATTAAGACATGGGTGATCCTGGGGGACCTCATATAAGGACAGGAAACTTCTCATTTCCTTCTTGACACCCGTATGCCTTAAAGTCACCTCCCTCTGAGTCCACTGGAGAGCGCTCATCTTAATTTCAAACCTTAGCCAAGTTTTAGGATTCAAGTCTATAGAGCTACTATCACCGGTCTGGCTGTTGTTTTAGTCATTTCTGAGGTTGATCTTTGCCAAGACTGCCTTGCACAAATAGAGTTTTGCTTTGAGTATAATGCTTGGCCCAACAACATAAAGGTAGTCTCTTTTTCCTATTAGCAAAATAAAATGGATCTGAATCAGTAGGGACAGAGGATGCTTTAACTCAGTTCCTAGTCAAGCAGCTTTGACTGCAACATTCAAGGGCTGCTAAAAACTCTTGTCAGGTACCACACATGGTCATTTATTATCAAGCTGACACCCTAACACAGTACCACCCTCAACTGACAATTGGAACAAAAAGAGAATTAAAGACTTTCAAATCCATCGTGCACATTCTTCCTCTGTGCCTTTGTTAATGTTGTTCTTTCCTCCTCTCCCCCGCAGCCTGGGATGTCCCCCCTCGGCTAGACCAGGTCAAACACCATCTCCTCTCTAAGCCTTCCTCGATATCTCATACCTCAGGGCTGCTGGGGCTCTCTGTGTTCTGATAGCATTCTTTACACTTCTTTTATAGTGAATAGTACATTGTACAGTGGTTGGTTGTGGAGGTCTCTTTTACGTCTACTCAATTTTCAGGTACTCAACATCAGAGACTATTCTTCTACTTGGAACCACACTATACAGCTTTGAAGATATAGGGTTGGGTTGTAAATACTGAGTAAATGAGCTACAAACTTCAAAAAACATTAAAACAGTAAATGCTGTATCATATTTTCTCTATTCATCTCTTTATGTATCCATCTATGTATCCAATCTAATTTTACCTCCTGGTTACAGAAAAATATAAGGTAACATTTAAATATATGCAATGAAAGATAAAATTAAGCAAAAATAGATATGAAAAAGTAGGAGTGGAAAGAAGGAGCCAAGATTGTATCAAACAAAATACATATATAATGTCCTACACTTTTGCTAGCAATGAGGTCTAAATTAAGCCTTAAACTATGAAAAGTAGTTCTAAAAATGTCATGAAACCTAAGGGACCATGTTGTGTAGCAACAAAATGTTCTGTGTGATGATATCTTTACTCTAAAGCCTATATATGGTAAATATTAACTTCTAAAAACAAAACAGAGCAACTATGCTGAATCATGCAAAAGTATTTAATGATTGATGGGCAAAGTTTGTTGAAGCAATGAATGTACCTGTTTCCCCTTAACATTTATGATTTTGGAGCAGAGCTCCCTGAGAACTAGGGCGTAGCTATTTTACCCAGAAGGCAAATGCAACGTGAGAGTTAAGAGCATATTAATTCCACTGTTTGTTGGACTTCTCTTATTCCTAGAATTAGTGTATAGGGAAGAAAATTATATGCATTTAAAGAATTTTGAAGGTGAATGGGAGAGTGAAATATGAATAGCTGAATTTGTTCATGTGTATGCACTTTAATTTTGTGCTGAGTATTTATTTGCATTCATCACAAAATAAAGTGAGTTCTCTGTGAAATGAATACCTTATCTGTAGCTTGTACCTAGTCAGGTAATTCACTGTATTAGTGGGTTAGACGAAAACATTATTTGATCACATTACAGGAATACTTTAATGCGTCAGCTTTGTTACGCAAGATAATATCATTATTTCCCTCTCACTCCTTTACAAATTTAAACTAAAATAATGTCTGTTACCTCCCACCATCTATCTACTGTTACAAAGAAGCATGTCAGGCCCTCAAGATCAATGAGGAAGTTCTGAAATCAGCTAGATGAAAAACTGGCTCAGACTTGCCCATAAAGGTTACATGTAAAGACGTTTACTCAAACGTTACCCATTTTTCTTTTCTAACACATTAAGTTTTCTTATCAAACCAGTAGTTTCATTGTCTTCAAAGGGATCTGAAATAGGAATAACTAGCCAATTAAATATTTCAAATATTCTGCCTACCCAATCAACGAAGGAGCAGTACAGTCAAGGACTATAATTTCATGAATGTTCATTAGTCTGGAGGAATAAAAGAAAAGGGCATAGTTCCCTTTCTGTTGGGGAGTTCTCTTTTTTCAAAACTTTTATGAAAAAAATACAACAGATAATCACCCTTAGCATTAAATTCATTTTGAAAATGTAAATTAGCTCTCTGTTCAGGTCACCTTTTAAAAAATTCAATGCTCTACCTAAAATGGGGACTGAAAACAGTGTGGTCTGTATTACTCGTAAATAAAGTCTTTCGCGTTTCTCATTTCAGGCTGAATGAACTCGTGCACCCACTTTAATTTTTTAAATGCAGCTGCATGTGATTTATGTTTTCACCAATTTAGCAAAGCTAATTAGAGGACAATATTGGAAAAGGCCATCCTCAAGCACATTTCACAGGCAAATAAGCAACAAGTAGGATGGGTTCTGATGCTTTTTTCAGATGCCTTATTGTTTCAAGTGTGGTCACTACAATCCTATTTGATTTCCTGCAAATTCACTATGTCAATACTCGAAATTAATTGTCCTCCTACATCAGGGTTTACAGAGGTCAGAAAATACTAAATTTCTTTTATACTGAAGAATAAAAATAATTCCTCTACATAGAGTAATAAAGCATATTCTTCATTCTATCCTTTTGATACATTTCTTTGGCCTATGTAATTTCTCAACATTTATCTATAATGATGAAAATGCTGGGATATGTAAAATACATGTAGGCTAGTTGTAACCTGTACAGAATGGGTCATAAAAGATTAAACAGTGGATAGCAATGCAATTTGGTGGTTAAGAATATGGGTTTTCTAGTTATCTCCTCAGGTACTCAACAAGTACTGTTCCAGGCCCCACTTGGGGCTGTGGGGATAGGTCATGAACACAGCAACATGCCTGCCCATACATTCAAGGGGGAAGCAGACAATAATATAAACCAATGACTATCAAATACAATAGAAACCAGAGGAGGGTAAGGGCATGGTCACTGACAGAGAGGGTCTAGCGCTTTCATATGGGTAAGCTGGCCTCCCTCAGGTCACTGTTTACGTCTTTTATGATATTGCTTACCTTATAGAGTTGTAACATTAAATAATATCATGCAGGTAAAATGCTTAGGCAATGCCTGGTACTTAGATGCAGTTTAAAAAAATTATATGTATACACATTTATCTGAAGGAAGGTAGCCCAGGGGTGGTATGAGGCTCTGGTGTGTAAGGGACCCGGGATCCTTCTGTTTTATTGCTTTATGGGGCATGACCTCTGGTTCAAGCTCCAAGATGACTGATCCAGCCCCAGGCAGACCATCCCCATCCCAGCCACCATGAACAAAATAAATGGAAAGAGAACTTTCTCCCTTTCCTTAACAATACTCCCTGAAAATTACATATACCATTTCTGCTTACATCTCAACAACCAGAACTTGGCCAGATTTAGTTAAAAGGAGGCTGGGTCACATAGGGTGTGGGAGCTCTTTTTTTGGTGGTGGTGTTTGTTTGTTTTTAAATCATAAGGCTGTGTTCCAGCTAAAAAATGAAAGTTTTTTTATTGTAGAAAAAGGGGAGAATAATGATGGCAGTCACAGTGTCAGAAGCATGGGGCCAGCATTATTGAGCAGATTTATTTTACATTAAGAACTCAGGCAAAAAGAGTCTTTTCCTCTAGGGCAGTTTCAAAATACTCCTACCCTTAGAGGGTTGAGAAATGCTCCAATAATGAGAACCCCAGATGATGAGAGTGAAATAAAGCTTTCTTGTACTGAGTGGACATCAGCTAGCTATTTAAGCCAATACTCTGATGGTAAGCGTGCTAAGCAATATCCTGTTCACCTACACGATACTGTTTTAATCGAGGCTTTTGCTCTATGTCAAAAATTTAGAAATTATTCAGCATTTATGTGATGATATTTTAAATGAAGAAAATAAATATATGAGCATATAATGTGAGATTTTTTTGACCTAATATAAAATGAATTCAGCTTTTTTATACTAGATTTTGCTGAATATTACATTAGGAATATGTTAACAAGCACACCATAACTTTTAGAAATTCAAAATTCTGTAAAGTATGCAAAAGCCTACTATCTACTTCTAGCTGTCCTTAACTGTGTCTATTAGTACTGGAGATATGAAAGAAATTGATGATAATTTATAACAATTCCATAATTGTATAGTCTTAGAAACTAGGAGTCGGGGAGGTTAAATGACTTGATCAAGGAAAAATAACTAATGGTGGCAAATGGAATCTGAGTCTTTTGATTAGTAGATGAACTGCTTTGTAAAAAACACAAAAACATGAACTAGGAAAAAATGGAGCCAAACAGATGAATTTTAATAACCCAGCTCTTCACCACCACCCTTAGAAAACTGAATTCAAGAGCAAACAGCATACAAGACATCCAGCTATCTTGTCACTATAGGTATGCCTCAATTTTGTAGAAAACGATTTTTTCAGGTCTTTTGATACAGTGGACTTTTTTGTAAGTAAAAATTTAATCATTTTCATTATTGTTGTAGGAAAAAAGAGATATGCTTTAAGGGTCAACTAAAAAATATAATGTGCAACAAAAGCACTTTGCCTCATAGAAAAGGGACAATTATTTTGAGGACTCTGGGCATTTATATTTCACATAGAATATTTAAGTTTGAAATCCATGCCAAGACCCCAAGAGGCTGTGAACACTTGAAGTCAATGCATCCAGCTGGAGGTTGTCACTTCATCTTCGTGCGCCGCTGACCGTTGGTCAGTATTTCCTAAAAACTGGGCATGGGCAGGGCACAGCTTTGGGAATGTTAGAATATAAGCAGTGGCTCTGTTTCTCTTCTCAGGATAGTTAATTATCAAAAGGACAACTGAAAAAATTCTCACATGAAAAACTGGAGGTGAAAATACACAAAACTAGTGGCAACCCTCTTAACTTCTGTGCATTCAAAGAGGGGGATTACTGGGTAGCAAACAGAAGAAAATTAAACCATGAGATTGTAAATGATGCATTCCATTAAAAAGGATTTCCAGGTCTTCAGAAACCGGGGTATGACACTCAGTTGGCGTGACTCTGCATGACAACACCGGTGTGTTTGTTAGGTTAGAAGGAGGATGTAATGAGAGCTGAGGGTAGGTAGGTGCTGGAGAGAATAAAGGGTGAGGCGGGAAGTAGATAGCTTTATGGCTGGAGAAATGGCCAGGGGCCAGTTGCTGAAGGGACTTTAGGGCTACATTTCCAAGATTGGCCTTTATCTTGTAGATGACGGGACAACTTTGAGAGATTTGAAAGGACAATGACATGGCTTCTATCAACTCAAATAATTCCTACTATGTGTGCAATCTTAGTTTAAATATCTAGGGGTAAGAGAAAGGGAAGGATAAAGAGAACTAGAAAGAAGGGAGAAAGGAAGTAAGGTCAAGAGAAAGAGCTCTGCCATTTTTTACCCTAAAGCCAGGGGTCTCTACTTAATCTTGACAATGCTCCTTTCTGTTGATGAATGACGTATAACAAAAGGTAGTTGGTTAAAATGTACTCAGTGACAATGACAATAAACTATGGCAATGATGATCCAGTGTGCCAGACAATGCCCTTGTACTTTCCAGGATTGAGGTGTGATTTAAAACTGTTTTCACAACCTCTGCATGATGTGCTAATTTCACAAGTAATTTTTACTAAATATCTGTATTTTTAAATGAGTTCCTCTCAGGCCTCTGTTTTCTGTCCCTCAGGAGTTGTGATCAGTGTTATGCTACCATGAATACTACTTGTTATGGTGTTGATTTTCACGTAATATTTGCTGTTATGATTATGCATCAGCAGCTGGGAAGACTAATTTATTACTTGGATATTGTCATTGAAGGTCATGTAACTCCAGTGTCCTGTTAAAACACTCATCACATTCTGCATGCGCTGCCAGAGAAAACCTTTCTTCTGGCAATGCCTCTGGCTTCTGTGGAATTTATCACTTTTTCAACCAGTAAAGCTGAAGCAAGAAGGTACTTATTTCTGGTGGCTGCCAATAAAGTATCTGATTTCTCAAATGCCCTCTGTTCTCATACCCAGCTTTTAAAAATTCAGTAGTTGTAAGAAAGGCTACTTACAAAAACTCAGCCGTCTATACACTCAACTTTCAAATACTAGTTGGAGACTAACTTAGTTATAAACATTACTTGAACTCTCAACTAGGGAACTTCATTGTATTATTTCAGGTATAGAGAAAAATACTTTCATTTCTACCTATGAGAGGGCCTATTAATATTACAGGAGTAAGTTGGCTTACAGGATGATTTTTAGACAACCAGAGGAAGAGTCTGTCTATTATCTATCTGGATAAATAAATGGAGTGGAAAGTATGGATTAGAATGTTGTAGATTTACGAAAAGTGGGATAATGCAACTGGTTTAGTGTCCATACCCCCAAAAACAAGAGAAAAGATAGGATCCTCTTCAACATACAGGAAAAGTATAGATGTTCTCGGAATCCCTCATAGATAGTATAGAAAACTTATTCATTAGACATTAGTTCAATCTCAGAATCATTCTTAATAGTAAAGCAGAATGGTAACCTAAAACATCAAGAGACAACTTGCCTGTCAACATAGAATATTTATAATTAATACGCAACCTCACTGGATTAATCATTTGTGAACTGATCAAAGAAATACATCCTTGAGGAGAGCCCCAGTCCAACTGCTGGTACACAGAACACTCAGGAAGGACTGCAAATCATGCTGGCAGACCACGTTGGCATGTAGGAATCATGTCCTAATGGCACACTTTGAGCAGAGACTAAAATATTAATTACTGCATAGCAGAACTCAGCGTTTTACCTGGATAAGATTTTTGAATGCTGGTGGTGATGGTACACTTCTGGACACCTTATTTGTACAATTTTCAGTCATAAAGGGTAGACAATAGAAGAAATATTGGTGTCTGGATTGGACAGTGGTGGCAATGTTCTGAATGTGGCTGAAGTCATCTGTTCAGGGACAGAGGAGGGTCTGAGTGGGGACTCTGGTATTCACGTCATCTCACAGAAAGAGAGACACAGTATAGGATGGACCTAATGCCAATGACACCTGCGTAGGTATAATTTGGGGATGGATAAGAGAGTGGTGATGCCGACTACAGTGAAGTGAAAAACATAGACACATAAAGGACAATAAAAGTGTGTCCTTCTGATCATTTAAATCAGTCAAGGATACATGTATAGAAGAGAATGGAGCCAAAAACAGAACTCTAGGAAATGAACACTTGCAGGAGTTAGGAAACAAACAAACAAACAAACAAACAATTGGAGGAATCAGAAATCTAAAGGATGGAGTGGTCAGAGAGAATGTAATAAGAATGAGGCGAGAGACACACACACAAAAGGCGTGAGGTTTTAGGAAAGCAGTAGAGACTTTCAAGATCAAGTAGGACATGAGTAGGGTCAAATGCCAGAGAGAGAGAAATCTAGAAAGAAACAGCTGACATAAGGTGCGGGGAGCTGGGAGCTCTAAGGAGCCAGAGAGGAGGTCAGACCCAGGCAGGGCGGGGAGAGTGAGGTGGCAGCCACTGGGGACCATCCTGTGAAGCCCTTGAAGAAATGGGGTGTGAGCTCATGAGGAAACAGGGAAATATTTTAAGATAAGGGACAGATCATATGGTGTTATGCTTTGCAGTTTATTTCTTCAGATGGAAAGAATCCGATGGAAGTGTCTGAAGAAATAGAGAAAGTGTAGAGTAGTTTATGGGGCAACGTTCTATGAGCAAAGACAGAATGGAACAAGACTACTGATTTCTGTGTTAAAATTATGAAGTCATATGCTCTGCGGAACATTTTTGCCATCTTATGTCCCTTAAATAAATGTATTTTTGACATTTCTTTAATATCAATAATCATAGAAAAGCATGCTCTCAGTCAGTTTGGAACTGCTTAGACAATGGGTTCTAGATTTGCCTTAGAAAATCTTCTCTACCATTCCTTCTTTTATTTCTGACGACTTTGAAAATTCCACTCTGGATATCTAGGACCGGGATGCCTCTAGTTTTCCAAAAGCCACCTGCTCATAGATTTCTGTTCCAGTCTGCATCGCAGTGGTAGAATGTCACTCACTAAAGCCTTGTGGGTCTGCAAGGACGTGAGCAGAGCAGCCTTACAGGGGCGGTTGTGGATTTCCCAGATGCTTTCCTTTGGTCACAATGGCCACTCGCTTTTCTACAGATGCCCAGATAAACGTTTTGAACAAAAACATTCTATCTGTGTCAGAATTTCAGTTGAATAGAAACTGCACATAGCCAGCACCTTGCTGGCGGCTCAGAGTCCGACATTTGACACTTCATCCCAGGCAGCATCAGGGTTTATGGGCTCAGGCCTCTCTCCTTTCTAGTCCGCACGTCTCTCTTCAGTCATTTGATCGGCCGATGTGGGCTTAATTTCATTTGTATACTGATGACAACAGATTGATGTTATAAAATTAGCCTTAATGTTCCCTCTGCCACATCTGTGCTATATGCTTGCCAAACTAATGTCAAGGATAGGGTATCTAGAGATATTCTCAAGTTCTCACTACCATAGTCGATGTTATGAAATGAAGACAGCACTGCCACCCTTTGATTTCTCCCTCTCAGTTTCTTTAAATTTCATATTGTAAACCAGCACTTTGAACATGAGAATACCAGACCTAATAGAGTTTTCTCTACTTTTCTAATTAAAAATTCATTTCTGGGTTAAAAACTATGCATATAATACCAGAAAACTGATGACATCAACTTTTAGCGATCTAAATATAAAAACACTAATTCTACTTCAGAAAACAAATGTCAGAACTATGTGCCTTTTCATCTTAAGAAACTCTCTTTTTATCAACACTGACAGGCTCGAAAACTTTAGTAACAAAAACCCCGACATTTGAATAGGGCTATAAATGTTTCAAAGGAGATTTATGTACATGATTACTTTTAATTCATAGAAAAACCTTATGAGAGATATTATCATTACCCTCATTTTGCATGGAAGGCCATGAAGAAAAGAGCTCAAATGACCTCCACAGGGTCCTCTGCAAGGGAGGTGGCTGAGCTGAGGACCAAGTGCAGGTCCTTTGGGTTCAGACCTCGAGATCCTTCTGCAATCCCGTATCACTTCCTAACCATGTGCCCCACTCCTGAGAATGCTCCTGGCTTCTGCTGCAGTAATATTTTGTTCTGAACCACTGAAAGTGAGAACAGGATGTGCCCTTCTTCTCTTAGAAAGACGTTAATCCAAACAGCTTCTAGAAACTTACAGAAGTCATGTTGGTAAGGCTCACTTTCAGGAAAAGGTCTCTCTTTTCTTAGTTACAATAAGAAAATCAATGTCTCTTGAACAATTATCACATATCAGGAAGTCTACTAAGTGCTTTAAGTGAATTAACTCATTTAATCCTCACAATATTATGAAGATGATTAATATTATCCTCATCTTACCAATGTGGAAACTGTGGCAATGACAGTTTAATTGGCCCAAGATCACCCAGCCGGCTTAAAAGCAGTCTGGCTCCAGAGCCTGTGTGGTTAACCTCTGCATATTCCTTTTCAGCAGAAGTACTTGGGGGAAGGCTTTCCCTTCAGAATAGTAACGTAGCATCTAAGGAAGTGTTGGCAGAGATGTGCTGAGCGATGAAAATGAAAACGAGGGCAATAAAGCTTTCCGAGTACGTCTGTCCCCTCTGCAGATACTGCCCCACGCTAGCCGTGGGGAAGCGCTCTCCCGTCCGCGCGTTTCCGCTGCGCCTTCCCTGGCACTAGGTCTGCTCTGGCTGCACCAACTCACGGTCCATATTTAGTCGCCCTCAGCTGCTCTTTGAGTCTCATCATCTGCTCCAATGAGCCCGGCTCCTGAGTTAGATCCGCATTAAATAATCAGACTTCTTTTGGATTTTGCTAGATGGTGTGATTAGTATGTATAAAATTATATTCTAGTAATTTATCAGTTAATTGCTACTAAGCAAATGTACTTGGATTTGGGCAGCTAATTTGGGCATCGTTCACTCACTTAGTCATTCATGCACAGAGGATTCTCAGTACACTCAAAATCCAAACTCCGTCTGGACCCACGATGATTTGGCCCCTGTCAATCACTCCGGGCTTGTTTCTTACAACTTCTCCCAGTGTTCCCTCAGTATTTCCATTAAACATGCCAAATACATTCCTGCTTCAGAACCTTTGTAGTTCCTGCTTCCTTTGTTAGAATAACTGGACCTGCCCATCTTCAGATGCTCATTTCACTCAGGTGATGCTCAAAAGTCATTGCTGCCCCAGAGCCCACAGTCGCTCCTCATCACCTCTTCTGAAACACCATCTCACTCGATTCCCTCATACTGCTTTTCCTTTAGACAACTAGTTCTGATCAATGATTGAGTGCCTGTGTGTTTATTCCCATCTTGCTACATTGCAATAGAAACTCACTGGGGTGGGGGCTTGGCCGGCCCCCTTCCTCTCTGTTATCAGCACCCTGAACAGTACTTGGCTTGTCGCAGGTGCCTGAGCACCTAGTATTTTTCAGGCATATCTCTAGATTCTGGGATAAAAATGGGAAGAAGACTGACAAAGTCCTGCTCTCACAGAGCTTATGTTCCGGGGAGGATGACTGATTTTAAAAAAAAGTAATTTTTTATTATGTCAGGTGGTAATGAGTTAATAAACCAAATATCTATAATGCATACCACTGTTAAGAGGATCAGAAACACTTAAGTAGAAAATACCATCCTACCTGATGAACTTAGAATTATTCATATGAATACAAAACAATCAATTGGTATGAAAAGACCAAGTAATGATTAGGGAGCAGTAAAGGTGTTAGGGAATCAAAGAAGGTAAATTTTGAATTAAGTAAGAGAAGACAGGGCAGGAGAATACAACAAGGGGAGGAGAAGCTGCCAGACATCAAACCTTCTTCCAAGTACCTTCAGAGCACTAATGAATCCTTCCTTGTTTCGGATGGTCCCGTTTCCACAGCCTTTACCCTCTTACCTTTGGTTGACATTAAACCCACATGAGAACACCGACACTTGATATTATTTACAACATGACAGTTTCATTTACACTCGACTCCAAACTTCTCCTGTGCCTCAGTTATGGAATTAAGTGGGAGAAGGAGACCATGAGGCCTACATTTAGAATAGACGAGTGGAAATGTAAAGTTGTAAAAATTAGTGGAGATTTAAACTGAGCATCTGATATACCATTTTTATTGCTTCCCATGAAATACTATCAAGGATATATGTATGTATGTACATCTTATTTTGAAGTCCTGAAATAAGTCAGTATTTTGACTTAAAAATAAGAGTTTTTCACTTAAGCATGTAAGTGGGTAACAGAAAAACCCAACAGTGTCAAATCTGATTGGTTTCCTACCTTTAGATTCGCTTGCCCCTCTCATCCCCCATCTTGGATCTTGTCACTCTCCAGCTCAAAGCTGTTCAGTGACAATTCTCTCTCTACAATGAAGTCGTAACTGTTTATTTTGACAAACAAGGAAGACTCCTCATTGTCAGCACACCGGTCAGGTGGTGGGGAATTCTTTGCCACAAGCCAACTTTTCTCGCACGTATGTATCAGCCTTGACCTAAACTCTCTCTCCTGCCTTTCATTCTTTAAAAAGAGAGAGAGACGCAGAGAGAAGGAATTCCTTTGTTTATCACAAAGGGTTATTTTTTACCTAATAAATAATCTTTAGAATAATGATCATGAGAAGGTAGATCTTATGTTAAGTGTTTTTACTGTACTCAAAAAAAATAACAAAGGAGGAAACCTTTGGAGCTGATGGACATGTTTGTGGAATAGAGTGTGATAGTTCTATGGTTTTATACTTAAGCCAAAATCATCAAGCTGTACACATGGAATATGTACATCTTTTTGTATGTCAATCATACAGCAATAAATTGCTTTAAAAAAATAAAGCACTTTGCTTTTGACATTTAGACTGAACATAGATCTGGTTACTCAATATACATATATATGTACAACATTATGAACAATTACCACATGTAAAATACATACATTTAAAAAAATGAAAATGCTAAAGTATTTTTGACTAGAGACAATGGCAAATAAACTAGCTGAATATTAGCACTGCTGAACATGAAGATAGAGAATATTAAGTTGACCAGTAACAGTTCAATTGAGACTAAAATTTACCAGCAGAATTTTTATTTTGATCTGTCTTGCACTCAAGGGACACTAGTGTATAGAGTATTAACAATATAAAAGTAAGAGCTATTAGATGCATACATATACCTGTCGGCAGAGTGCAAAGGGCAATTATTTCTTATTCTCCCAATAATCCAGCAAGGCAGTAAGTAGTGCTATCTCCATCTTACAGGTGAAATACTGGAGCTCTGAGCAGAGAGGAAAAGTAACTTACCTACAATAATACATTCAAATTCAGGTCTGACTCTAAAGTCTGTGCCTCTTCCATATGCCTCACTGCCTTTCGTTACATGAAAAATAACCCTTTGTGATAAACAAAGGAATTCCTTCTCTCTCTGTGTCCCTCTTTCTTTTTAAAGAGTAAAAAGCAGGAGAGATAGTTTGGGTCAAGGCTGATACATGTGAGAGAAGTTGGCTTGTGGCAAAGAATTCCCCACGACCTGACCGGTGTGCTGTTACGGAAGTTACGACTTTCCTGTAGAGAGATAATTGTCAAGGAACAGCTTTGAGCTGGAGAGTGACAAGATCAGATATGGGGGATGAGAGGGGCAAGCGAATCTGAAGGTAGGAAACCAATCAGTGACACCACCTCGTGTGGCTGTGCTGGGATTGCGTGAGCTAATATTTGTGAAGTACTTAGAACAGAACTCTGCACATAATGAGCTGTGTGAGAATAAAACAAACAAACAAACAAATCCTTCATATTCTAACTATTCACTAGAGAAACTCTAATTCTTGTGCATGTTACTTTCTGTTTCCTCTAGGGATACATCCAGTTACATATTAAATAATATGTTGACCCTCTCTAAACACTCTTTTAATTTTTCAGTGAGGTATAACTGAAATAGAGCTATACATTAGTTTCAAGTGTACAACATGATTCAATATTTGTATATATATCTTGTGAAAGGATCATCACAAAAAGTCTAGTAAATCTCTTTTCAAATAAAAAAACAAAACAAATTAAGAAAGACCTTATTTGAGCTCTGTTGTATCATGTAAATGTTACAGACTGAATCTTGTCTTCCCCAAACTCCTCCAAGTCCCTCAGCATGCAACCTTACTTGGAGATAAAGCTGTTGCAGTAGATTAAGTTCAAATAAGGACCTTCAGGTGGGGTCCTAAGCCAGTAGAACAGGTGTCCTTATAAGAAGAGGAAGAGATTCTGGTGTGTGAGCCCAAGGAGAGGCCAAGGAGGAGACAGGGAGAGGGTGGCTGTTTACCAGCCAAGGAGACAGGCCTCAGGAGAACCCGCCCTTCTTACCCCTTGATCTTGAATTTTCAGCCTCCAGAACTGGACGGCAGTAAATGTCTGTTAAGTCACCCAGCCTGTGGTATTGCATTATTGCAGCTCTAACAAACTAATGCAATAACGTTGACCCGTCTGACATTAGAGACCGACATGATGGATCTATTATTACATGGAACTCCAGTGAGCACTTTAATTCACACGAAATTGGCAAGGGAGGAAGTTGTTGTCATGTATGAGTGTATATGTCCATACACTTGTACATTGTATTATATACCTCATAAGATGAACAGGAACTTCTCTTTAGAAATAATTTGAGATTCTCTGAGAAGTGTATGACTTTTATCAATAGAACATTCATTTTTCCTTTGAAATCAATAGCTATTTCCTAAACTCCAAATTTCAAAAGATAAACAAAACCTTGTGACATACTTGTGCTTTGATGAAGCATAAAGGAAAAAAGGAGTCCATTTAAATCGATCTTTGGAACGATAGTGTGGCAGGGAGAGACAGGGGAGTGAGTACCGCTAGGACTCTGGCCTTCTCAGGTCTTGTGTGTATGAAACCCCTTTGTGTATTGATTTCTTTAAACGTAAAAGCAATAAATGAAAACCTGCTCTCCCTGAGAGAAAGCAAGAAAAAGGTGTGGGAAGAAGAGTAGGAGAATAATGGGTAAAAGTGGGGCTGCCAATTGCTTCATGCTCTGTGAACCTGCAGCAGGTCTCTTAAACTCTGCAGAGTATCCGCAGTATTTCCATTAATGAAACTTAATACTGGAAGGGCTCAAGGTTGAGGTTTCCATAGGATCCAGAGAAAAGTGGGTATGAGTGGGGAGACTTGTCCTTCAATTCCTAGGACATCTGGGTTGTCTCTCCAATTCCACTATTGCTCAAACACAGTGAGACCAATGTGTCTGCCAAGTCCACCTTCTCTACAAACACACACCCACCTCAGGCAGTGAAAGCCAGCCGTTTCTCCACATAATAAATAGAACACATTAGTCGCTAATATTTATTGAGTGCATGCTATGTTTCAGATGCTGCTCTCGGCACTGTACATGGAATAGCACATTCAAGGCTCATAATCTCATACTATTATTATACTTTGCAAGACTGAGGTAAGAGATACTGAATGCCCAAGGCCGCACAGCCAACAGTGTAGAGCCGGTCTCAAATCCAGGCAGTGTAGCCCCAGAGGCTGCCCTCTTAAATAGCAAACCCTATAGACTCTAATAATATTAAAGTTCTATTTTCGAGCACCAAAATCCTTCAAGTAAGGCTAGAGGTTAATCTAACTAGAGGTTAAGTGATTTACTTTCCATCACATGATTCATAAATAATGGAACTGGGTCTAGAAGCCAGTACATCTCACAACCTGGTTCATTCTTACACCATCAAAAACTGTTGGAACAAGTGAGGTCTGAAATCATGCAAGCTTCTAGAAAACCTGGAGAGGATCTAGTAATAGCATCCAGCCCCAAATATAAAGGTCCCCCCAGCAAAGGTGTCACCCAGCAGCATCGCCATTCCCCAATATGTGAGAGTCCCCCAGGGGCACAGAACACTGCACCGACTGTCGTACGAGGCTCAGTTCAGCCATCACGTACACTCGCAGTTCCAGTCTATTTGGAGATGCTATAGCCCCCTGCTCTCTGATTTTGAGAAAGTGTCCTTCCCATTTCCTTCACCATCTGTCATATGATTTACATTTTTTGAAAATTAAAATGAGTCCAAATTCATTTTATTTTAGAAGTTTATGGTAAGTCCTAAGGTAAGTGGAGAAATCAGAAAGAGAAATTCCAAAACGGAACTCACTAGTCTGAGGATTTACTGAGGGGGCTGAGAGGGATGAGAGACACAGGGAGGAGACCACACTCTAAAATGAAAACAGTGGATGAGGAGGCAGATGAGGGATAAAGTGTAACTGGGGAAAGGAAAATCTGAGCGCCACACATCAGGAGACAGAACAAACTAGAGCTTTCTTTCTTTTACTGCCTCTGCTTTTTTCCTATCAGACTCGACATGGGTTTTCCATGGTTCAAGTCCTGAAATGATGCCATCTTGATTTATGCTGTGCTTCCTAGGGCACATAGCACTTCTTGTCCCTTAATTCACAGAAAAGTCTCATGACATGCTCAAAGTAAGATTGTTTTACTTTCTAGGTGACTCAGGGTAGTTTTGCAAAGGTCACACAGCTAGTTACTGGCAGGGTCCAGGGGTTCCAAGTACAAGCTCAACGTTCTTCCTCCTGCATGATGGCACCTCTGTCCTGTGCTCCTATGACACAGTGTCACTGTTGGAGAAGGTGAATGCAAGCTACTTCTGTAGGTCCTCAGTATCTTGATATCTCCAACTCCCTCCCTCTGTCTTTCTCTTTCTCCCCTGACTATGTGAGACTGAGCTGAACTGAGCTGGGCTGTGCAGGCTGAGAAAAAGTGGGACAGTGAAGCACACCTGTGTCCTCTCCAGATTTTGTGCCCCTTCACAAAATTCGCTCGTCAAGACAACGAATGCAAACAAGGCTCAGAGCATATTTCTGCTCCAGGTCTTTCTCCATGCTGGCGAGTGCCTACAATCTGGCCATCAGATTGTAAGTTTTAGAACCATTTTACCATTTTATACCATAGATGAGAGAACTTACAGGCCAAAATTCATAAGGCTAAGAGTAAAGCTTAGTATTATTAGATCACCATGACCTTGCCTGCCAAGGTACTCTGCCCTCACTTCCCACAACCTAGTTTTTAATCCCCTGCTCCAGACTTGGACAAAGAAATGCTCACAGTTGTCCCAGAAGTGCATGTAGCTTGGTTTCAAAACAGCAAGGTGGAGAGGAAAAAACAGTGAAGTAGGAGGGAGAAGCCGTGGTCCCAGTCTTAGGCTCACCACTACTAAGTTTAATATTTGGAGGATACGATTTCACTCCCAATGGAGTAGTAATATTTGTAGAGAGAATCAGATGGGAGTATATGAAAGCATTTTGTAAACTCAGTAGCACCATACAAATGTAAGACATTATTTTGAGTTATATTCTGCAAAGGACCTCTCTATCCTAAAATTAGATTAGATGCTATTAGTAAACAAGATTCAGTATGCCCCACGCATCTTACAAAGTGAAGAGACTAGAATTTTATTGATGAGCAATCTAAGGTCACTGCTGACTCACTTTAGCAGAAATTGGCCTAAATTATAATAGATGTGCCTATTTATAATTCTGAGAGATTCCCTAAGGAGAATCATATTGAACTAAATGGTATTTTTACCAGACAGGATTCTTTTCCATAGAAATGGATGTGAATATTAATATGTGTTAACTCCAGTTACAGTCACATTAATAATTCCATAACATTCCTAACAAAGCAATAAAAGATGTTTATGCCTTCTCTTATGCTGAGTCAACAGTAAACCCCGAAATCTTTCACGGCTGATGCAAAATCTTTAATATGAAACGGTACCACTGTGGACAAATAGTAGTATGAATTCTAAGCATGGGAAGTGCTGGTCTAAATGCAAACAGCAAAATATAGTTGAACTGATCATTTTTATGTGAATAGTTCCCAAAGGAATTGCCCAGAAGAAGTACTGGATCAAATACTATGACCCAATCAAACCTCAGTTCTGACTCCAGTAGAGAAAAGATGTTATTGACACCTTTGAGAATTTGACATTTATGTGTAATCCCCAAATTATGGAACTCTAGTTTTGCTTCCATTTCTAAGTGTTTCTAAAATGTGTACAGTGTTCCAGGGGAAATGAGGTTCATTTCAATGGATATCATTTCATTCAGGCACTATGTGGAAGAAGAACATAAAAATATTGCCTGTTTCATTAAGTCCACAAATTTACCTTTTATCATAAACTATCAGTGCATGTGTGATATTATTTTCAGTGTATCCTACTGTGTGCACTTAATTTACTGCATGTGAAGAGGTATTTATAATTTCAGTTGTTCATGCAGCCCAATAAAGATAATTGAAGATAAATGATGTATCCAGATACACATTCAAAACAAATTTGTGTTTGAATTAAAAAAATAAAGAATTATTAATCCCAGATACAGATATTTTTTAATGAATTCTATTTATTTATTTATTTTTAATATTAAGGCTTTGGACACACAATGGCAGAGAAATAGTATCTCTTTTGAAAAGTCATGAGTCATAAACCTAGTCAAAAGAGACCCTAGAAGGGACACATAAGTGAAAATGGCCTTAAAATATTTCTTGGATAATAACTCCCAGAACAAAAGGCATTTCATGGAGAATATTCCTTTTCCCATCAATCTAAAAAGTAAAAGACAAGAAAACCACCTTAGAGTTTTATTAAAATGATAACTCCCTGAACCTGGACTTCACTCCATTTTCTAACCATGATCACATTACATTGATAGCATAACAGCTACCTGAGAATAGAAAACTGAGAGAAAGAGCCCCTCTTACAAAAGAGTCACCTGAGCATGATTTCTGCAAAGAACCAGTATGCTTAGTTCACCAGCAGTTTAGTTATCGCTTGGACAAGCCACAGAAAAATTTTATTTTCTCAATGACCCATAACTAAATAGACTTGCAAGTCTGCAGGTCCTTCTTTCTCGTGCTGATTTCAGGCAGCACCTGGTGACCAGCCCACACTGGCTCCTTCCTCTCTCTGGAGCGGTTCTCCTCCTTCACATCCACTAGGGCCTCCCATCTCCCTTCCAGAGCCAGCGCGGTCAAAGCAGTGGAAGCCTCACAGAAAGGCAAGCGTCTGCAAGGTCCCACGTGTAGAACATCTACCTAGACAAGTCCTTCTTTGATTTGTGTTGGAACGGAAGTAATTGATTTCCATTCTACTTTAAAATTGGCTGAGCTCCAGGAAACAAAGCTTGCCAAGTCACAACTTCAAAGGGAAAGATAAGCCACAGTTTGAACAGGGCTGCACGAAATGTTATTGATGCTACAGGACTCTCTGAATTTGCATATGACTTGAGTCACATCATTTCATTTTAAAGATAAAAATATCCTTTGATAAAGACCTGATCTAATACAGGTTATTGCTGTTAGCCTTGACAGAAGCCATCATTATACAGATGTTCTCTGGTAACTTTAGTAGATCACCAGGCAGCTTCAGATAAAGGATAGCGGCTGTTACTGTCCTAAGCCTCATATCACAGAATAATCACATCACTAGCTCTTACGGCTTCAGATCTAAAATTATAGATAAATATCCTAACTTTTAAAATGTTGTTATTTAAATGAATTGCCCATAAAAATTTTAAAGCAAAAACGATTTTATTCTCCCTCAATCTCACTCCCTTACACCATGCCCTGCCCCTCATATGTGCACATGTGGTGCAAAACACAAGCAATACAAGCTATGAAGATTTAAGAAATGCTTTTGATTCCTCCCTTAAATTTCAGAAAAGAATGAGGTAAAGTAAGAAAGAAAAAATTTGTATTTCAAATGTTACCTTTACTGTCCAATTTACCATCCTAATTATTGTTATCTTATAGATGAAACTGGGCATTGAAAAATCAATCCAGCTGTACACCTTCTTAAAAAGTATGAGATCAGAGGCCGAAGCAATTGGTAATAGCATAGCTTTGTTTTTTTAAAAAAATTGTATGTACATACACACACCCATTGAGACCTACACTGAGCATGGACTCTGGCTTTTCATGCTTTTACAGACTGAAGTTCAGTTTGGTTGTGGCATAAGCCCAAAGAGGGCAGATTTGAGGGAAGTTTTAGGTCAAGGTTAATACAATAACTTGGAGATTCCAGTTTACTCTGTTAAATCATTCATTTATTCAAATATGTATTAAAATACAGTGACTGAGCTTGGACTGTGGGCCAGGAAATTTTTTAAGTGCTGGGGATATAATGATCAGAAGATGGACAGATGTGCTGTTTCCGTGTGTCTTATGTTCCTGTTCTACACAGACAGGGAATAAATGGGACTGGTGGTGATGGGGAAAAGGGGGCTTTTACCGAAGTGAGCTTGGGTCCCATCCTCACAGCAGATCCCCAATTTCTCAGTGGCAGTGAAGCCAGTGCGGCTGTGCTGCTCCTGAGAATAAGATGTGCTCACATCTCTTCCCCCTTAGCATAAAGATGTGTGGAGCCTATTTGTTTAGTTGTGGCCAAGGATAAAGATAACCTGTGAAGTTCCATCTGATCAGTAATGGGTTGAAGGCCTGCTGACAATTGTTTTGTTACTGTTTTATTTGGTGGCACATTCGAAGAATTACCAGAATGCCCAACAGAGCACATGCAGCTTCTTTTACCCTCCGAGCGGGCTTTGCCCAGCTCTCCCTGTCAGAAGAAATGTCCAGCAAGGCTGACTGATTGCCCACCCCTCCCCTTACAGATGCACTGGGTCGGGTGGGTGCACGCACATGCGCACCCGCGCACACATGTGCTTTAAAGTCTAGAATTCTAATTTCCCTTCTTTTGCTCACTTTGATTACTTTGGTTCTTTTGTCCTGTTCTGACTTGATGTGTTTGCTACTAAAAGAGAGACTTCTTAATACACAGATACCTTATTGGAAATATAAATTCAAAATGCATTGGACGCCGGGTTTTTGTATAAGGCTGTCATTGAACATTTGGGAATTCACAATATGCAAATTGCTTCTCAGAGCATACAGAAGTCATCGTGTATTCTTTGCAACTTAAAAGCCAGTGATAAGTAGGTTGTACTTCTGAAAGATAAGGTGCATATATTTTATTCCTTCAATTATATGACCACATATTTTATTCCTTCAGTTATATGAACAGAGACCTTATCACATATTTTATTCCTTCAATTATATGAACAGAGACCTAAATAGAGCTTCCCGAAATAAGATCAATGTATGCTCCTTGTAAAAGAAGTGATAAGAATGAGTGAGGTCCTTTAAGAGTTCAGAGAAGCATTTCACTATTCAGAGGGCATATAGTCTGAATAGGAGCAAATGAAATGAAAGCAGAAATTCTAGGAAAAAATACCCTGGGTACTTGTGGCAATATGACATGTTCTGTTCTGTGCTAAAAATATTCCTGGATCTGATCTAATCTGGTGCTTCGGTCACATAGTAGTTTTCCTTTCATGAAAGATGTGAGAAAGCTTATACTGTCCTAGCAGTCCTCTGACCAAGGGGAGTTACAGCTCACCCTTTCCAATATATATCAGTGAATAAACGTCTGTAAATGTATAAGAAGAGTTTTCATGCTATAGTCTTCTCTGTTTTGGCAGGTCACCTGAATGTTATCAATATCAGAGTTAGATGAGGTGAGTTACATGTACAGTACAGTTAGAGGTTTTAGAATATTCGTTAAACCTAACTTCCAAAGTGGCTCTACACATGAAGGCAGACTTGTTGCTCTTGCCCTTCCATATATATTATTTTCCAATAAGGAAGCATTTGAAGGCAAAACCCAGTTTGGGAAATCTTTAAATAATTTATGTAATATTAAAACATTTAAAAAATGAGTTAAGGATGTGAACTCTATGACAAGCTAATTCTACACGTGTATAATGCATGAAGGGCATTTTGTACTTAATTTAAAAAAAAATCACTGTCCTACAGAGAATATCCTTTTCCCCCCATTGCATTTGAAGGAAATAATATAAAACTTCAAAATGAGACATTTAAAAAAATGAATTCTCAAGTAATTTTCAAGTAAGTCTTAGGACATATTATTTTCTAGTCCAACAAAAATGCTCCATGAAAATAGTGAATTTAGGGATAACAAGGATTTTTTTTAGAACATTTTTATTTATATTACTTTCCCTTCCGTTAGGGTTTTTTGTGTGTGTGTGTGGTGGGGGCTTCATATGAAAGTATCTTTTATTCTTTCTACAGATCCATGTGCACTTTTTATGAAAGAAACCAATAAAATAAAATATATTCTAAAAGTCAAATTCCTCCAGTAAGGCAATAATATCAAATCAGTTTATAATTTTAAGAATAAAAATAATGCTGCTTTTGGAATTTACACGTTTTAGGATGGTAACTTCTACATGTGATAGAAGATTACAAAACTCCATGTACAAGTATGTATATGCACAGATAAGTGGTATATTCTCTCTAGTTTTTTTCTTCTAAACTATTTTTAATTTGTTACAGTATTTGTTACTGGTGGTGGTGGCTGTGATGGTAACAGTTGTTTCTTATCTGGGTTGGATGTAAGGAAAATTACATTTACATTTTTTCCTAAGTCATATGAGAAAAGGCAAACTGCCACCTTCATTTCTTATAGCACACAGGACAAAGGGCACATTCGTACTAAGTGATGGAAATGGCTTTAGAAGTCAGTGGATGGGGGCCCATTTCTTTGCAATAGATGGACCTACAAAGACACACTGATTTCACACACAACTTTCTAAGATTACAAAGAAGTGCTGACACTGCTGGATCCGTTTCTGTATGGACAAACAGCAGCCGTCTGGCCACCAGCCTCAGTTGTTATTTAATTTACAAAATTAAAAAAGCTTTACTCTTTTGCTTACATACCTGAACATTTTCTAGAGTTATTACACCAGCTTTTGCAAATTTATTCATATTTTAACTGGAATAAAACTGCTGTGTTAATTTTTCATAATAACTTTGCCATAATACATGGAAGATTAAGGACACACAATTTCTTTACATTGCCCACATCCATAAGGCACAAGGAATAATATTAGGGTGTTTTCTTACATAAAAATGAGTGTGTTCAGACCTATGGAACTGATTTGCTTTCACATCTTTTCAAGTTGATAGTGTTTAAGAAAGTCTAGTATAAACCTCTACATCTTAGAGGAACCAAAACTTAAAGATATAAGTTAATACTTAAGATTAAAACATGGATCTACTTTCATTCTTCACATATAACATTTAAGTTCTTAACTGCAGATTGAGAAAAAAAGAAATTAATAATCTGGCCAAGTCCTCGGAGAATTAGCTGATGGATTTTTAATGTATGGTAAGTACTTTGGTAAGGAACTCTGAATGGATTCTAGAGCCTATAGTATTCAGTAATTTGAGCTACTTGAGCACTTCACAAATTGGAATTCCAATTTGAAAGAATGAAGGTCTCTTAAAAACTTGAAGCGCTCCAATAATTTTAAATTATCTTCTACTTTGTAAGTTCAGAGTCCCTACTATTTATAGACAGAGGCACTTAGACCAAAAAGGAAAGTACCACAATAATTTCATATCACAGTATATAGTGTAGGACAATTTTAAGGCTCTGAAGCACTTACAGGTTTTTCCCATTTCATTTGAAGGCTTTCAGTTTGAAAGTAAGTCAAGCAGCTTTTATAATGTAACAATTCAGAATGCATTATATGATTTCAAATTTAACCAAAACTCTGGCAAAAGTACGTATAAAGATAAAATAACATGTCTCCTCTGATGTATAAAAAAAGTTAAACTGTTCTATAAATTAATTGTCATAAAATAGTGAGATGGGGGTAATATCCGAATAACAGTAATATTAGATTTTTAAGTAATAACTCAGAAAGTAGTTACTGAATTTTACAAGGAAGGATTAAAAAAAATAAGAGGATGTGTATGCTAGGTTTTAATGTTTTTATCCACTAGTCCTGGAGTTGGTTTGTGCAGGCTCACAAGAGTCCATCATGCACACCTACTTCCCAGCTCTGCATCGTTCTTAACACTATAGTGATGCCTTGAAAAAAGTCCTGCTGGGGGTATTTGCACCACGGAAATTGACAAATGTTACCAATGAGGGCCTTTTTCTGCAGGTGAGTCAATTGTTACTTAAACTTGACCTGCAAACCACTGGAATGTTGTATCCCATTCATCTGCGCTATGCTAGGTTCTTTCAGTTGTAAGGGGCAGTGACTCACTCAGATTGCCTCAAATAATGGGAGGGATAATGGTGCTATGGGAAGAATAAGGGAAAATGACTCTCAGCCAAGGGAGGAGTCCCAGGCTGAACAGGACAAAGAGGATGAAGAGTGAGGAGCTAGGGGCACCCTGGTCAGCGGTTCAGAATCCAAGGCAGCTCTAGACCCTCAGCAGTAGGATCTCAGCGTAGGAAACCTTAGCTAGATTTCTGCTTCTGTGTGCCATCCATCCCTTGCTCACCTTCCTGCTCCCAGCTGCTTTCTTCAAACTCCATTCCACAGCTTTTCTCTCTCATAGTTTATGCTTACTCATGATTTTGAATTACAGTGTTATTTTACACAGAGCTCTTCAAGATCCCTCTTGCCTCAGATGTACATCTGTGCATGTGCAACTTTTCAGTTTCAGTCCTTGCCTGCTGCCAAATCCTCAATTCTTTCCATATTTCCATGTCAAAGTAACTGAGGATGGGAAATCTGGTGAGCCAGTTTCTATGATGAATCTCTGCCATGGAAGTCCTCTTATTAAGATCACCGAGTTTTATAGAATTTAATTGTTTTTTTGTAAATCTTCTCTAGGTATTAATGGAAACACAATGCTAAATAAGATGATCCTAAACACAAGAAATTATAGATCTTTTTGACTATAAAAAAGTCAAACCACACAAATGAAACTACACAAAGAAGTTTCAAAGCACATGGTTTTAAGTTACTTTTCTAGATAGATAATATTACCAGAGCTTAATAAGATGGTATTCTAGGCAGAAGGTAGAATCTTGAAGTTGGGGGATAATTTTCCCTAGGTCTGTAACATTTCTGCACACCTTGGGAGCAAGTCACCAATTGCCCTCTTTTCTGGAATCTATTCCAAGAGAGAGAGTATCTCCCATTGGAGCAGGGGACAGGAATTCTGTCTGTCTGCTATGAAAGATACAGGTTTCCTATGCTCAAGATTGGTTCCTCTCCCGTAACACAGCGCACTGTGAGCACTGGGACTGTCTGGCTCTCTCTGTGTCAACTTATTGAGCTGTGGCTTGAGGAGCTGGCACAACAAATGTCGATCCTCTGGCTCCTATTTTTGCACGGAATAGTAAACTGGCGTTTCTCTCTGTTCCAGCAGTCTCCTGTCCTCTACTAGCATCCATGAAATGGCAGCAGGCTTACTTCATAGACTGCAAGTAGGAGGAAATCTTGGATTCTTTAAAGCTCTTGATGGAAGTGTGATGTAACAGACCATGATCCATATATAGGCAGGATATAGGAGATCTGGAAAAAATACTGGAAAATCTATCAGGAGCCACTTAGCCTTTGATTGTCAAGATGAGGTGTTTGTATTTAGTTAAAGTCAGTGCTGAGCCATTAAGAAGGTTTTTGAGCAAAGTGGTACTATACACATATTTGAGAAAGGTGAATCTGGCATCAGAGTATATGCAGGACTGATTTGAGTGAGGAACAGAAGAATTAGGGAGTCCAGAAAGGTAACTACAGTGGGAATTATGATACCCATGTAATTTAGGTCTTGACTAGCGGTGTGACAGTGAAGAGACTGGCTCGGTTTGAGGTCCAGGGCAGAAAGAGAATTTACAGGAATTAGCTATTAGCCACACTCAAAAGGGGAGGAAAAACATAAGTCAAGGATAACTCCAAAAGAGCTTAAAGAAGTCTACACACTTGATTCAATAATTCCTCTTTTGGGAATCAAACCCCAGGAAATAATTTTGAAATGAAGATAGAGGTTTATGTAGAGAGATGCCTATCTCAGTATTACTTATTATAGTGAAAAATTGAAAATTGAAAGTAATTTAAATCTTCAAGATCTAGGAAGTGATAAGAAAATTATGCAATAGCCATGCAATTAAAATATTATTAAACATTCAAATTAAAAATTATGTAATGAAATATATCTCAAAAAATGAAATATATTTCAAAACTATATTTCAAAAATATGTAGTTAAAATATTTCAAAAAAATATATAGTTAAAATAATGAATATGAAATGAAGGGAAAAAAGCTTTTAAAATGGCACAATCTTTATATAAAATATAAAAAAATTCAAAGGTAATTTAGCCAACTAGATAATGGAATTACAGATATTTTCAACTCTACACATCTTTATATCTTAGGTATTTTATAATGCATACATAGTACCTTTATAACTTTTAAAAAATAAAATTTATTTAAACTAAGAACTCAACCTGTGTGACTATCAAAACGTAGTAGTATCTTTTAAAAATAAGAATTAGGAAGAGTAGACATGAAGGGTAGGAATCATACATAAAACATCACTAAAACTAAATGCGCTTTTTCATTTAAAACAGTGAAAGTTTTATTATTTATCAGTAAATGATAAAAATCTCTTTTTCTAGTTATCTCAAACTTGCTATCAGCTGAAGTATTTTCTGCAAGAACAGCTCAGATAAAGCTTTGAAGTGACCAAATTCCCCTTCCTCCACCAGCGCAGCCCCACCTGTTAGTCGCCACCTTATGTTGTTTTTCCCTCAGGGCCATAAAACCCTTCAGGGCTCACCTGCTTCCCACGCGCAGGCTTTTCCCAGCTTTGCTGAGCCACACACCCTCCCATTCCCTGACTTATTTTTATCCACTTGCTTTTATTTATTCAACATGTCTTCCACTCCTTCTTGGTAAGGACAGAGTAGGAATAACCTACAATCAGACAGAAAAAAAAAATCACTGCTACAAGATTAATTAACTATTGGAATATCTCTTCCATTCACCTGTGTCCGTCTTCATCTCCACTGCTACCATCTTAGTCCAAACTACCATCATTCCTCACTTTCTACTGCAAATAATTTTCTTACTCTTGTCTTGTTCACTAAGTGATCCTTAAAAAATATAAGTAATAAAAAATTGATTAAAAAACCCCAGACCATTTATTCTCCTGTTAAGAAAGTTACTCAGTGTCTTTTCCCAGTTCTCTTAGAATAAAACAAATTCAAATCGCTTTCCTAGTCTAGAGGGTTGCATCTGACCTGTGCCCTGCCTGCAGACTCCAGTCCCTTTGTCCACCAGCCCGTCCTCCCCCAGTGCCTTCCAGGCTCACAGGATTTCTTTCTGTTTCTATCCAGCCCTCCTGCCCTGTCTGCGCTCTCAGCCTGGAGCCTGTGGACGAGACCTTCCCGGGTGGGCTACTGTCCTGCGGGCCCCAGCCCCGGCGTCTCCTCCTCAAGGGGGCCTCTCTGGGTGCAGAGCAGCCCCTCTCACTGCTCCTGTCTCTAGTGGGAAGTCCCTCTCCTGCTTGTTTACTTGTTTATTATCTTTCTTTCCCACCATTAGGAGACAGATCCCCTGATTGCAGCGCTCTCGTCTGTGCGTATCACTGCTGCAGAGCAGGATCAGACAGAGGGTTAGCTGTTGCATGATATAAAGGGATCCAAGCATCAGTAGACGTAGAAGAACAGATGTTTATCCCTCTCTCATGTAAAAGAAATATGTTAGGTGATTAAGAGTGACCTGGAGACCCCATGATCCTGAATTCAGGATCCAGCCTCTCCATGAAATTATCCTCGGCACACAGCCTCCAACTTAAGGTCACACCATGGTCAAGAGAAGGGCTGTAGCTCAAGCCATGTTATGATTTCCAGGAAGTCATATGCCACACCTCCTCTTTCTGTGGCCAGGACTGGTCACATGGCTATACCTCACTTCAGAGGGTGGCAGCAAATGTAGTGCCTATTCTGTGCGGAAATGTGCCAGAATCAGACATCAAGGTTCATTACTGTGCAAGGAGAAAGTAGATTTTGGGTAGCTACCTCTCCCATGGGATGTAGGGTTAAATGGATTCTGAGGTTTATGGGGCTCTCTTTGTGTCCCCCAAGTCTTTCTTCAGGCATGCTCTCTGACTAGTTACATGATGGCTACCTAAAAATTCTTCTGTTCACATCTAGGAAGGGAAAGAAAGAGAGAGAGAGAGAGGTCCTTCCGATTGCTTTGTCAGCAGAGGAAGCACCTTTCTTAGATACCCCAGAAAATGTTTCCTCCGATCTCACTGGTCATATCTGAATCAAAAATTATGTCCAGAGGAAGACATGAAGCTAAGTAGTTTGGAGCTAATTCACATGCAGCTTTACAGAACCAGAAGTTGAATTAGCTTGCCCGTAAGCAACCAGGCTGTGGGTGTGAGCTGTGGATACCTGATTAACAACCAGAATAATTACCAAGAACAGGAGGAGTCGAAGATAGTCAAGTCATTTTGGGGGTTACACATGCTTGTCAACCCAAATCAAACAACATATACATGTTGAGGACAAAAGAGTGTTATCTGCTAGTTTTATTAAATTTAATTGCTCCATTATTTCTTGTCTTCATTAACTAAAATCAACTCAAGAACTACACTGTCCAATATGGGAGTTACTAGCCACGTAATTAGTCAGCATTGGAAAGTTACCTAGCATGAATTGGTATGTGAAATAAGCATAAAATATACACTGGATTTGAAAGACTTAGTATGAAAAAGAGACTGTTAATATCCCCTTAGTATATTTTATATTGCTCACATATGAAGTGTTAATATTTTAGATGAATTGACTGAGAGATATTAACATTTTACTTTTTTACTTTTGAATGTGGCTATTAGAAAATTACAAATTACATATGTGGCTTATTTTACATTTCAATAATACAGCACTAATTAAAAGTTTCTGATTGTCATCTGAGACATTGTCTTACACGCGCTCTTCACCTTGACTTCCCCTGCCTTCAAGCAAACCTGAGCTATTTGCAACTGGTGTGCTCGAAGTCCACAGTCAGGCCCCAGCCCCTACGCACTGTCACGCTCTTGCTCCTAGGCCATTTCTCCCTTGACCTTCTCACGATTCCTTCCCCAATGGAAGTCACATTTTCTCCTTCCCTGACTACTGTCCAGTTTTACCTGTGCAGTTTAATGGCAAAGAACAGCCTTTACCTTGCACTACAGTGAACGGGGCCTATGTCTCAGCACCTCTATGGGCTTCAGGCTTTCTTTTCTGGGCAGAGACTTTGCTTCTGAATTTGTGTATCTTCCCTTAATCCCCTGGCTGTGGTAGGAATTTAGCTAAATATCTGTGAATGAGAAAATAAACAGTGCTGCTGTGAGGGACAAACGGGGACAGAGAGGTATATTCTGCTAGAAAGGCTGAGAAACTGGAGCGAGTGCTGGGGAAAAGGCGAAGACGGGAGGGCTTTTGAAAGTCACGAAATACTACTTGTAGGGCCTGTAGAAAAAGAACACTTCCTATGAAAGCTAAAAGTATGCATTTGAGAATCCACATCATTCAAAAAATCTAGATCTAGTGGCTTTTTAGCAAAATGCTTTATTTTCCACATATACTTGAACTGAAAATGGTTCCAGGGAAAAAGTCTTAGACTTGGCCTTATTATAAAAATTTAGAAAATTACTTTTGAGTGTCTCAAAGCAATTCAGTCTAAAACACTAGTAAAATGTTCATGACATTTCAGCATTCTGGGGTCCCTTGAGAGCAGGGGTAAAGAAAACCCATTCAAAGCTGTTCCTTAGGGTGAACTTCCCCTCATTAAAGATGCTTAGAAATTGTAGTGCTTTCTGAAAGCTGAATGGTCTTCTTGAACTGACTTCTGGTAGAACTATTAGGTCTCAAGAGTGTACCAGGGAGCATTCTAGCTCTCTAAGTTTTTCTGCACTTGGCTAACTAAGGGCCCTGAAGGCTACTAAGACAGAACAGAGTCTGTGCACAGTAATGCAATTCAAGGTCAAACTGTAAACTACTATTGTCTAACCAGGCCAGAGTTGCCAGGAGAAAGTTCATGACCCACTGCATTAGGCAAGGTTGAATCTGCCTGAGCATGTACATTGGAAGCCAGTAGTTACAGAATATTATTATTCTTTAGTTTTTCACCAGAAGATCTTATTTACATTTAAGGCAAAAAAAAAAAAAAGTCATCTTAGCAGATTCAATTTTGTAAACTTTTTGCAAGATCCTTAATACCTAGTGCAATGTATTTAATTTATACTGCTCTTTTGTAACTGAAGTGTTTTGAGATAGCTTATAGCATTGTACATCATAAACTTAAAATGAGTAAGAGAAATAGGCAATGAAAATAAGGTTAGGTAAGTAAACTCTACGATGGCATATCAAGTGTAACACGTATGCCACGAAAATCTATATACCTGCTAAATGTGGGCTGCACATTTAAAAATAAGCTTCATTTCCAATAGTCAGTTGCAAAATTGTATAATGAGGATTTATGATAAGAGGGCATTTGTTTTCCCCCCATTCATTATTCACTCCTTTTTAGTATATTTGTCCTCTAGACAGTATGGCTATAATGGAACTGTCCATCTGCTTCATATAGTACAGCAGATACTCATTACATTAGAAAAAGTCACTAAAAGTAGAAGTGAATCCCTTTAAAGCATATTGAATTTTCAATATTTGTTAATGATTATAAAACAATAACAAGTTATACTGGGATGCTGTCTTAAAAACAATTAACTTATTTTTGTATTTAATATATTTAGCTTATAACTATACATCAATTTTCATAACAACTGTAGGCTGAATCAAACGATGATTTTTCCAACAAATAATTAAGGCAGAACAAAATGACCTTCTGTCAATCATTCTGGTCTGATATGAATAATTTTACAATATGATTTACAGAAAATCCATGAAATCAGATCTTGCAAAACTTGAAAATTCACCTTGCAATTGATTAACACTAAAACTGAATTTTAAGTTGGATATTTGATATGATCATACTCAGTGAGAGACTGACTAATGAGGTTTGGTTGGGTTGGCGGGGATAAATACTACTGTGAATTGTGTAGTGTTTTAATGGGGACTAGTTTTATGGGACATTACTTCATTGCAGAACACTTTCCTTTTTAGCCACTTTGGGTTCTCTATCAACATCATAATTTGTGCGCTTGGATAGTGAATATTTGGGTAATCAGTATACACCTACATTAACTAGTCAGTTAACTTTGTTACACAGATTTTTCTTTTGCCATGCAAGAATTCTGCTTTTAATTCCATGTTTAGTTATTCAGATTACTACAGTTGTATTAGCCTAAAACTGCTTTTTAACTGATGAAATTGAACTCAGAGTTTTCCCTGTTCTCACCCACTGAGACGCATACTATATCCTTCTACTGATTAAGCAACTTTCTTAAATGGTTACTGACTCATAATTTATTGGATTCAGGTCACATAGGTACAGACAATGGGCAAATTTCTTGAAATTTCTGAAACTTAATTCTAACACGAGCCTCAGTTCTTCATCCAAATTCCAGGGACTTCAGTAACCTCTCAGCACGAGTAGATGGTACCCTGTCCCTCACTCTAGTCTTCAAGGTCACCCTAAATTCAAATCCCTCTCTGCTGCTTTTCTGCTCTTCCTGGGCACTAGGAAGGCTTCCGCTCTTGTGGGAAAAACACCGAGGTTGCCTAAGAACAGCAGCCATCTCAGCGCGGGGCCAGCCTGCCCCTTGAGCTGGCAGCTGAGAACTCTGCGAGCTTGGCGCAGGCCCTCTGCCCAGCTCCAGTGTGCGCTGAGCAGCCTTTTCCGTGACACAGCTTCCGCACCTGCTGGAAAGTAGAAGAGCTCTGGGGTCTGCTTGTCAATCCGGGCTCTCTTCAGAAATGTGATGCATGTCCCATACACTATACCTGGGAACATGTATTATCCTCCTAGCCAGGAAGACATGATTGAGAATTGGTATCAGAGAAAACTTCCAGAAAAACCCTTGTCACTGAATGTAGATGTTTGGCAAGGAAATCCAGGAAGTAACGGAAGATCCAAAACCAACTGGGATTAAGTTGTGCAAAGTAGAAGAACAGAGGCATGAAACAGAAATTAGGATCAGCTTTACAATGTTTGTTTCTTCTGTATCTAAGTTTTTGCCCTAAAATTTGTGCCTTCTAGAAATACCTATCTGGTTATGTCACTTCTTGTTCTAAAACTTACAGTGATTTCCTACCAAATATGGAATAAAGAACTCATATTAGTCCTCAAAATCCTGCTGATTGGGCTCCCAACTACACTGCCAACCCATTCTCTCTCTGTTCTATAAGCTGTAGACACAATGACCTATTTGCTAATTTGCAAACATGCACAGAAGCAATCTTTTACTCAAGCTGCTCTCTGTAGGTGATGCACAGAACCAGCAATGAAGTGCCACAAATCCAGGAAGGGAGAAGTAAGGGCTCCTGCCTCTGAGAGTTAAACTCTAAATAAATATGCAATGGAACAGACAAGATATGTGTATCTCCGTAAAGGGATAAAATGCGATCAGACCGAGACTTGAATACAACTCAGTTGTTAGAATAAACATCTCTCAATGAAGAATTTCTTAAATCTAGATTGGACTTAATATCGATGATAGAGCATTGATAGAGAAGAGTAAGTCAGGGAACAAACACTGAGAGCCAGCTGCACTACTCGAGTTCCTTAAAAGCCCTGTCAGCCCATAGGGGGGCTGTTCCCACAAAGCAGGAGGAAGGATGGGCATGCGGGACCTCGTGATGCAACTAGCGTCCATCTGTGAGCACGGGGTCTTTGTCTTTTTTTTGGTCACTGTTGCATTCCTCGGTGAAGTGAGTGGCAGATGCACTCAATACTTATTGGAAAATTAAATCTCACCAACTCCCCCAGCTCTGATCTATGCACTCCTGGCAATCTTTTAATTGCGGTATAACTTCTCATATAAACATGACAACAAGGAGTGAATGTACTTACCAGTGAATGAATTATGAAAAAAATATCATTTTAATTTTCATATATTGGTTTCTGGTGGATTTGTTTAAACTGACTCAATCTTTGAAAGGCTGGTGACCTCTAGAAGCCCTAATATTCAAGTTTGTGAATCTACGGAGCTCAGAGGAAGTCTGTGATCGACAGGGTAAGACTCCACAACCAGCTCTCCTTGCAGGGTGTTTCTGAGAGGCCAAGTGATCTTCCCTGCTTGAAACACGTTTGTCACACTGTACACACTCCCCAGGCTACAGAACCTGCTGAAACTCATTCTCATCATCTTCGTCCATAGTCCAGCTCCTCCCAGAAGTCTTCCCAAGACTCCCCTTTTCCCTATTCAGGCTACATAGGAAGCAGCCTGTTAAGGGATTAAATACAGGGTGTTCTTTCCCCTCTGTTAAAGGTGGGAGCAAATAACTGCCTTGCTGAAGTATGGTGAATATTAGTGACAACGTAAGGTACAATTCTAAGTGCTCAGTGAGAGTAGTTGGTGCAGGAAATGGCAACTATTAAAAGTATTGTTTCAGCAATTTGCCAATATTTCTATACTGCACCTTGATGCAACTCACTTTAATGCGCATGCTTTCAAATAAACTTATTGATTTAAAGAAGTTTAAATCTTGATATATTAAAATTTAACCTCTTTGAGCCTTGATTTTTTTTTCAACCATAAAATAAAGGTAAAAATAATACCTACCTCACGGAGTTTTTGTGCGATTTAAATTATCCTTACATTGCAAATGGTTAGAAGAGTGCCTCATACATTTGTAAGCTGAGAATAAATACTAGTCAGGAGGAGGAGGAGGAGTATTTCCAGAGTTTGGAGGAGAGATGTGTGGGTATAGATACTCACAGTAAGATGAGCAACCCTGCTGGTATGTGGAAGGACCAGGGTAACCCAAGGAAATAAGGGGTATCTTTTTCTCGGGCCTGTTGGAGACTTCCCGGAAGAGGCAGAATGGGAGCTTGTTACAGGCGAGGGACGGGCTTGCCCAGTGAGAACATCAACTCTCGAAGAGCATGTTGTGTTTGGGGAAGTAGATTAAACCGCTGGTGTGGCTGGCATGTAAAGTGAGGGGGGAAGTCGGCTGCTAGGGGGGAGGGGAGTGCCAGAAAATGAAAGAGAAGTGATAGGTATCTTCTGCCTATTCAACAGTTTGTTATTTTATCTTGGGATTCTGAGTCCTAGACTTCATTTGGGCTTAGAAAATGGGCTTCAGGACAAAACACCTAGAAGCTGGGTACAAAATCTTGTGTTGTAGATGCATTTTAAGTGGGAAAATGTTCATGGCTTTTTATCAGAGTTTCAAAGGTATCGCTATCCCCCAAACGCGGGCCCCCGTCATTTGTTGGAGATGACATGAGGGATTTTAAGCAGAATCAGGTCTGGCTGTAGAACGCGCCCTCTAGTGGCCGTGTGAGAGAAGGCTGGCAGGAGGAGACTCATCAGCGTGAGGAGCGAGGAAGCCCCTTCACGGTCCTGGTGGAGATGAAGGGCCGAGGCAGGGAGGGAGGCCAGCAGGCACGGAGAGGAGATGACCACCTTCCACTTGGCATCAGAATATGGAATGCCTACTATGTGCCAGGCACGTGCTGCCTGCCAGAAGGAGAGAATCCTTGCCCTTACAGAGCCTGGAAACTAAGAGAGGAAGCAGACAACGGGAAATCATCTAATAATAATTGTGATACGTGGCAAGCTTCTTCCTCAAATAGAAACTTCCAGAGTTCCAGGACTACGTCTTATTCATCTCTCTAGATTCTAACGGTGACTTGCTCACAAGAAGGGCTTGGTAATGTCTAATGGAATAAATATCTTAACCTACCCTTTGCCTGGTGACCTACTCTGAGTGATGGCCATTCTGAGAATAAATACATCTATACAGGCTTCCAGGCTGGTGCTAATACTTGTCTTATCCTTTCATGGTAATCCCTGCTTTGAGAGATGAATCTTATGCCAGCCTAATGTTTGCAGATTACAAAATAATAAATGCATTTATTTCTTTAGGTTCTTCCTGGAATAATTTCAACATCTGGATATATGATTCCATCTATGTGCCTCCTTTCTACTTTGGTCAAAAATACCAGGGACACAAAGCTGAATTAGACATTACTTCTACCTTCAAAGATCTCACAATGTGGATGATTTTGCCTTTAAAAGAGACAGGGAATACCAGAGGAAGAGCAGGATTATACTTTAAAGCTGTCATGGGTTATCAGAAACACTGATGGAGAATTTGGGAGAAATTAGGAGAGTCATGGTTGAAACTAGAAATGGTTCAAATAATGCAATACTTACTCTTCAGTGTATTTATTTACTTACTCAAATAATGCAATACTTGCTTACTCTTATTTACTTTGGTGAGCATTATTTATCTCCTGGTAATGGGAGTGGGGGCAGCCTAGTTACAGAAGTAGAATAAAAGTGCTTGATTAAAAAAATCAGGCCTTCAATCCACTTCTGGATGCATGAGCTAACTCTGCCATTACGGTTTCTATGGCTGAAGTAGTACAAACGAAAGCACTTCTCAACCCCTGGGCTGCTGCTGTGGCGTGGATGCCCTGAAGCCGTCTTGGGCTGACGTGATGGGTCACTGTTTGGTCATCTCTGCTCCCTTCTTGTGCTTTGAGATGATTAAGAGAATCGATAACATGTGGAACTAAATGTCAGCCAAAATTAATAACCAGGAGGTGAGAGCCGGCTGAGGCAAGTGAATTGACTTTGGACAAACAAGCAGGCCAACAGAACAGAATCTCTAGCCAGAGAGGTAGGCTGCCCCTTGCTGCCATGACAAAAGACTGTGAAAACCTGCTGCTGAGACTGGATGTCACTGACTCCAGGAGTTTCAGTGGGAATGGCTGATGGGGTCAAGCTGGCGGCCCACCACAAACAGGACAGATTCCTGGTGCCAGTCTCAACCGGACAGTGAAGGTTTAGAAAAATCTAACTAGAGCATCATGTATTCTCATCCAAAATAACTATTAAAATAACATTTGAGTCCACTTATGCTGCACAATTTCCCACAATTTCTAACTTATTTACTTTCACTGTTAAGTTAAAATCATGTCCCTTTATTTTATGAAATGTTGCTCCATTTTTTATGGTGCTTGTCCCAGCAACTTAAACCATTACTGTGTCCTTGCTTATATTACTGCTTTGCAGTTTAAGCTTTCAAAGTGTGTGTGTGTGTGTGTGTGTGTGTGTGTGTGTGTGTGTGTGTGGTCCAGGATGTTGAATGCCTGTTCTTACTTACTTAGAATCTTCAATTGCCTTCATCTTGCAATGTTGTTAATGGTCAAGACCAAAGTATCTTTTCTGATAGTCCAGGCTGAAACCTCTCTCAATTTAAATATATGCTCAATTAAGGTAAATAAAAGGATCGTTTTGAATCCTTTAATGGAATTTAACTCCATGCAGATCTTTTTATATAACCCTGAAATTTATTTAAAACTATCTCATTTATAGAGGAAGTTCAGACCAAAACTTGGAGGTATAATTGCTAAATATGTTGATTAGAAAAGTGTATTAATTTTCAAAGCATAAAAGAAAATTATTTCAACATAAAAGTCATCATGGAGATTACTGACATAGCTTTCTAACTAGTCTCAGTACCTCTCTGTGCTGGGTCCGTCCATGTCTTACTTAGGATTCTTTATACTAATGGTTTTCAAATTATGGTCTCTGACCAGCACTTTGGTCACCAATGTTTCCCACCTCCGGTATTCACACTGGGTGTCCCCCCCCCCCCCCCCCCATTGAGTGTGGGCTAGGTTTAGTGACTCATTTCTACAAAATAGAATGTGGCTGATACAGTGTCACTTTCAACATTAGGTCCCTAAGAAATTATGGCTTTTCTCCTGGGAGCTCTCTCTCGCTGGCTGTCACTGAGGGAAGCCAGTTGTCATGTTCTAAGTTGCCCTGCAGAGAGTCAGCCTGGAAAAGAAGTAAGGGACATCTTCATCTAACAGGCAGCAAGGAGCCAGGGCCCTAAGCCCGACAGCTGGAGGGTAACTGAACGCTGCCCATCACCTCATGAGAGATCTTAGAAGCAGACCCTTCCTCCGGCAAGTTTTCAGACAAAAACCCACAGCCCTAAATGACTCGTGACTGTAATTTTCATCTGGGTTCCTGATCCATAAAAACTGTGAATTAAATGTTTGTTTTTTTAAAGACACTCAATTATGGGATAATTTGTTATACAGCCATAGATAATATACCTGGGAACTTGTTAGAAATGTAAATTCTGAGGATCTGCTCCAGACTTACTGAACTCCATCAATCTATGTTTTAATAAGACCTGCAGGGAATTCTGATGCATGTTCAAATTTAAGAATCACTACCTTACGGGAAAAAGTCTAAAATCCTTAACTAAGTCTACAGGGCCTTTTCTATGACCCCTCCCCCCAAACCTTTGTTCCTTCATCCTGTGTCTTTCAACCCTAAGATCAACCAATTTCATCAGCAGTGGCTATAACTGAACAAATTTTAGCAGCCACTGACTGGCTTATGAGCTGCTGAAAACTATGGTGAGTAAATTGTATATATTATTTCATTTATTAATAATTATGAGAGTAATGATAGATACCATTCATTGGGTACAGAGTACATATCAGGCCACTCTCTATGTAATATCACATGAGAATTTCCTAACCAAGTGCTGTGAAGTCCATGGGATTATTATCCCTATTTTAAAACAGAGGGAAAATAAGTTTCAGAGAAATAAAGCAATATGCCTGAGATCACACGGATAACTGTTAGAGCCACGATCTGGCAGAAGTCTCACTCCAGAGCATACACACTGAGCAGTAGGCCACACGGCCTCCCAGAACACACAGACCACAGTTGCATAAGCTCCCTGTGCCCTCTACACTCCCAAGGCCTCATTCAAATTGAAGTCAGAGGTAACCGCCTTTGTGAAACTATCCCTGACTCTCTCTGGCACAGATAGAGGTGCTTGTTCATTCATAGTTATTGAAAGCTTGTTATATGCCTGGAAATATTCCAGATGTAACTTTATCGCTAGAAGGAAAAATAAATCAAACAAAAATGATTGCTTTGCAGTTTAAATTCTAGTTGGGGGTTAGGGGGAGACAGCCTAAAAAGAAACACTTGAAAAATAGGTATTCTAGGTTATAAGAAAAGAGCATAAAATAAAGTAGGGTGAGTATATAAAGAATTTGGCGGGGGGTGGAGGGAGGGTGTCCTGGTGTTAAATACAATAGTCAGGGAGGCTCGCACTGAAGATAACACGTGAGCAAATTCCTGAGGCAGGCAAGGAAGGTGGCTTTTGTCTTGAGAAAGAGAATATGCGACTAGATATGAGCAAGCACTGAGGTGGGATAGTGTCGGCCATGTTGAGGGAATACCAAGGACACCTGTGCTGCTGGAGTGGGTCGAGATAAAGAGCAGGTAACAGGAAATGAGGTCAGAGAGAGGATGGAAGGGACATATAAAGAATGGTTTTTGAAACCCATCATAAGGAATTTGGATTTTTTTGTCTGCATGGGATGGGAGGCCATGGAAAGGTGTTGAGCAGAGAGAATGGCATGGTTTCATTTGTAGTGCAGCAAGTCACTTTGGCTAATGTGTTAAGAAGAAACTATATGGGCAACTATGGAAGCAGGAAGGCCAGTCAGGGTAGTCAGAAATCTCTTCAGTAATCTAGTGTCTAGACTGCTGATCATGGAAGCTTGGGCCATGATGACGGCAGTGGAAGTGACAGGAAGTGATTACTTTCTAAAGACAGAGCTGACAGTTTAAGAAAAGATTTGATACGGGGTGTGAAAGACAAGGAGTCAGCTCTTTTTGGCCTGAGTAACTAGAAGGATGGGGTTGTCTTTTTACTGAGACAGGGAAGAATATGTGAATTATAAATTCAGGGGGAAAGTTCAAGAATTTGGGTTTAGAATGTTAAGATCGTGAAGCATATTAGCTGTTCAAGTGGAGATGCCCATGTAGAAATCAGGTGTATACAGAGCCACGCAGAGGAGCAGCCCATGTACGTGTAAGTGTAGCTGTTCTAAGACGTCAATCTGGACATCTTCCATTAATGCACAGTATTTAAAACGGGAGGCCAGATGAGATGATTAAGAGAATGAATATAAATATTCATTCTCTATACAAATGAACAAATATCTATAGGCAAATATAGCCCTTTCTGGCTCCTTCCTTTCCTTCTTAAACATTCAGCAAATAACTACCGTATGCTTGGCAACCAGCTAGACCTTAGACCTGGTGTGTCTGCTTGTTCATTTCTCTGCCCAACTAGAGCAAAAGAACATTGGACAAGGACCCATTTATAATCACCTTTCCATTCCAGGGACTTGGCAGGTAACTGTTCAAAAAACATGGATTAAAAACCTATAATCAACTCTACTAAGACTTGAGGTGAGAAAATAAAACAAACATTAAAAATACCAACTATAGTCCATACACAATATGAGGACCATGGTTAAAATACTGATGGAATGTAAGGGAAGACCATTCATTTTAGTTTGGAACATCTAAATTCTACCAAAACATGAAAGACTTCTATTGGGACATGAAACTTACGTTTGGGTGTATGGAAATAATTTAAGGAACACAGAGGGAGTTGAGGTCTCGTTACTTAGGAGGGCCTACATCTCAGATTGTAGGTAGGGACCCAAGGCTCATCTTGAAACTTCAGACATTAGACTAAAGCCATACTTTCTCAGTGTTTTGCACCTGAGGAAGGCTGAGGGTAATTTCACGAGACCTAGCAGAGAGGAGGGGGTTTGGAACCTGAGAGAAATAAGAGAAGATGAATAATGCCATAAGAAAACTAGAATTAGGAATATGCTTTTGCCTTATTCAGATCTTCAAAAAGATTGAAAAATTGTGATAATCAAATGATATTATAGCCTGTATTACTGTACTCTTCCCTTTGGAGTTGGAAGAGGACCAGCCCACTCCGGAAAGCGCTCTTATGTTCACTTTGAAGTAGATGAGAAAAAGCTGAGTGAAGCAAATGAGAAAAATAATGTCTTCAAGCAGTTTTTGGAGAAAGCTGCCGCAGTACTTCAGAAATGCTGAAAGACTCATCAGATAGGGATATTTCACCCTCTATAAGATCTTCCAATGGGTAGTACCAATAAGGAAAGTTTACCAATAAGGAAAGTTTACCAATAATGTATACTTCTTTTCCTACTTTTATGAGGCTATATTTAATTTAAGGGAAGCATCATTCTTGGTCAGACTGACTTTAAATTACAGCAATACTCATCCATTCAGATTGATTTGGAGGCTGCTCAGGCCTTGTTTTGTATTGCTTTCTTTGACTGAACTTCAGTTGAGAGTGAGGAAGGGCTTAATGTATGTGTGTTTTTCGATCTATGTTTAATCAACTCAGGTTATATGAAATTAGAGCTGTAAGAGATGGGGGAAGGAAGATTCAATTATCCAAAGCTATTCAAGCTATTCAATACCATTTAACAAACATTAATCAAGTTATTTTGGTACCTAAAGAACTTCATCAGGTGTTGTGGGGGGTTGGAGGACAAGCAAACAATCCCAGACTTTAAATTATTTACCATATAGTGAGGAGGAATGACAGAAATAAATGGTGACTAAGAAAAGCATCATATATTCTAGTAGGGTTCATATATATCTTACTTATATACTAAGATTAAGCAGGACATAGTAATTTTTGTGCTTTTTAATACTATCTGTTGAAAAATGGATGACTTGGGAGAGTGCATTGGACAGGATGATTCTATTCCAAGTAACTAAACACTAATCCGAAGAGGTGTAGACAAGGGGAATGTATTAATAAGTTGCACTTAAAAAGAACTCCAATACAGGTAGTTCGGTGGTCTGAGGATTCAGTAGCCTGGTGACTGTAGGCCCCCCCATGATCCTGTAATACACTTGGACTTCTCCTCTTTGCCCCAAGTTGGCTGTCACCACCCCACATGTCAATTCCTCATACAGAAATATCCAAAATCATGGAAAGGGAAAGGGATCTTCTTAGGAGAATTCCCCCCTTTTTGGTAATTGTCTGGGAAATCTGTCGTCAGAAGCTTGCCCCTCCTCCGTCCTCCGCTACACACAGAAGCTCCCCTTGGTCCTTTAGCCGGAATCAGAGGGCCAGGCCCAAAGGAGGACTGGAAAAGAATGTGTGTGGCATTTGAGCTTTTGTGGTGAGAAATGAGTTCTACCAAAACTACATGAATGGAAAGGGCAGGAGATGGCTGGTGGGTAGGAGTTCAGTGGGGGAATGCTCTCGGGAATACCATCCTCCAGTCACTTCTCTGAGAGAAGTACAATCTCCGGCATTATTCCTACTGCACAGGCCATGCCAAGTTCTCCACGGGGCACAGAAGCTCCCCACACATCCATGCCCCCGTGTCCTCGGTTTCCGGTACTGGCAGTATTTGACGCCTCCGTACTTCATTGGCCCACTCTTCTGTATTTCCAGTGAACACCTTACAGTGCTTATCAGACGCTGTCCTTGGCAGTATATGAGTACCCACTCATGCGATTCTCACACCTGTTCCGTGAGGTAGGCTACTATTATCATCTCTGCCTATAGATGAGGAAACAGCGGTCCAGTGAAGTTAGGTCATTTGCCCACAGTTACACAGAGGCTGAAGTTCTGGACAGGATAGGAAAAACAGGCCATCTGCATGCAGGGTGGACCTTTGTAACACTTTGCTGAGCTACTTTGTCAGCGGCGTGAGGACCTGGTGGGCTCTGACTTGTACGCTTAGGCCCCTGGACAGAAGGCCGGTCATCCGGGACGTATTAACAGACGTATGACATGACATAACTTGATCAAGTAGTAAGCTGTGTGACCTAACATCTCTGGGGTTTATTTAGTTCCTTCATCTGTAAAATGAGAAAAACATGATCCCTAAAGCAATTTTCATCTTAAACATTTAATGATATAGGATTGACAATTAACTAGAGTAGCTTTGACAAAAGTTGAAAGTCAGTCTTTTATTATCTTAGCAACAACTGGTCTTCCTATCTCCATTTTTGTCTTTTTACAATCCGTTGTCCACACATCAACCTGAGGGGTCTTTTAAAAAATTAAACCAACATGTTGTTCCCTTAAAGGGCCCCATATGACTGTTCATTGCTTTAAAAAAAATCCAGACTCCTTACCATGTCTTACAAACCCTACACGATTGACTCCGGACTGTTTCCTCACGGGATGGGCCCCAGTCACGTGGGCCTTCCTCCTCTACCTCCCCACGTCCAGCGGTTTCCTGCTCAGGGTCACTGTCTTGCTATGTTCTTGGCTCAAGTGCTCCTGGGGCCACTTTTCAGCAACTCACCATTCCCATCTCCATTCAAACAGCACCTGCTCACAGGCTTCCCAACCTGCTGTCTAGCCGAGGGACCTCACAGCCTCTCTGCTAACCTTTATCTTTATCACACTGCCCTGCTTTCCTTCCTTCACAACTTTTTTCCTTTTTCTGAAATCACGTCCATTAATTTGAGGGCAGAGGCCATGCCCATTTTACAGCCGACGCCTAGAATAATGCTGCTTTCTGAAAAGAAGCTTCCCATTTCCCTGAAAGATAATGAAAATATCTTGGGGTTTAACTGAGACTAGGTTCTCAACTGAACATTAAAATAAATGAATGAGCACACAGAGAACTAAAGAAGTTTTCTAATTATCTTTTGTTTACTTTTTGACTTTTCATTAAATATGTATAAGAAACATAAGGACATCTGTAGACACTGTCAGATTGCCATATAGAGGAAAGGACTAATTTTGAGAATTTTTGAAATATTCGTATTCAAATAGTTACTGTCATGTGGTTTCTCTCATTTGCAGCTTCCAGATGAAAAAATCTCCATTAACTTAATCATGTATTCCTTTTCTAAGAAGCAGTGGAAAGCTTTGTGTTTTTGTAGAAATGGGGTGACCTATGAAAACTTTCAACTGATAGAAATTATGTGTACTTAGCATCTGCTTTAGAAACAATTCCCATACTGATGGCAGCACTAGATGGACAGACTGGGATTGGCGATGGTAGCTGGCCACTTTTAATTCCCTGGCCGTTGATGATCCGATTGATTCCTGCATCTAGTAATCCTTTGAAAAATACCGTGGTCTTAAATTTTGCAATAATCCAGAATTTATAATGCACCTTGATGAAAAGCAAAAGGTACAGATGGCATAATAGCAAGTTCTGTATTTTCTTGGAGGCAAACACAACGTTGTAAATTGTCATCTCTATTCTGGCAGCTGGAAATAGGCACACAAATCCTGCCTGGCGGCCTACACCCGAGTGTGGGTGTTCAAAGCTGATGGGGGGTGTCTGGGCGGATGCGGCCGGGAGGGCAGCACTGCCAGGGCGCAGGGCGTTCGATTCAGTCCCTTCTTTCTTTCTTCTTAGATACACTGGGCATATTCTTCCACACGAGGCAATTGGTCACATTAGCTGATTAGCTCTATAGGAACTACCTGTCAGATCCAAATTAATAAATCAAGTCTTAGATTTTAGAGTACAGGTTTCCCCCACTATCAAAAAGCCTAGCATTCCTAAGAAACCTTTCGTAAGATGACATGGTGCAAAGCAAAGAAGCAGTTACCATTTCATAAAAGTAAAAATCCTCTTCAGATTTCTTTGCTAGCGAAAAATGATACTACTGTAGGTCTTTCATAAAAGTGAAGGTGGGCAAAGCAAACTTTTGGACAGTGGGGGAAATCTGGACTTGTAAAGACTGTTAAGAGTTTCAGGGTTACTTACATGCCCAAATGCAGGCAAAACACATTTTAGGTGTTCTCTACTCAGTTATCATTTTTAGCCTGTCAAAGCTACTGCAAGTTTGAAACTTTAAAGCTGATCATTCTTTACTTATAAGAATATATTCTATCTCAGTGAGTAGCAAGGACCTTGGTAAACACAATGAAATTTAATACTTGTTGTTTGAAGGCATGGATGGATGGATAGATGACTATACTGTGGCAAACACATAAACTGTTCAGTTCAGCTCAAGAGATAATGAACATCAAATGTGAGCTAGGTTCTGTGCTGGGCACTGAGGAAACCCAATTGGAAGGGCAAGTCTTCAGCCTTTAAACCTGCCCCTCCTCGGGGCATTGACTGCTCATTACCAAATGCTATGTGCTAAATTAATGGTAAGTGAAGGCTGCTTTGGGAAAACAGAAGGTAGGACTGAAGTTGTGACCTCAATTTGCCAGGCGGAGGAAGTATATGGAGAGAGCTCCAGGCAGATGGAACAGAGTGAAGAAAGGTGTGAATCAGTGTGGTGTGTTAGGGAAACTGCAAAAAGCTGACTGCATGGAATGACAAGACAGAGGTGCAGGAGGGGAAGAGAGAATGACGGGACATGGGGCTGGATCATGGAATGCCTCATGGATCGTGCTGAGGAGCCTGCTGCACTTGATCCAATGAGGTGGTGAGGAACCATCAAAATAGAAAACATTCTGGTAGAAGAATGGAAGATAGATTTGAAAGCCAAAGACCAGGGATCACATCATGTCTCTTACTGCAATTATGATTACAAATGCAGGTCTCTCATCATCACATGAAAAGCAGGAGCTATCCTTAAACCCCGACAATTGATCTATTATGGAGACAATGAATAAGCAAAGAACTGTGGGCAGACGAAGTGAATACATAAAAGGTGACTGTAAAGTCACCAGACACCAGTTTTGATGTGTGGCTCTGGAAGTCAGGTTCATCATTACATCATTATAGCTCACTTTGTTTTAAAAAAATTATGTAAGACCTACTTTCACTGTTTCATCCCTAATGTAATTTGTTATTCTTACCAAATTCTAATATTGAATGTTTTTGGGATTCTGAGATATATCACGTGATCTTTATCGGATGGATTCAATTTGAAATTTCCAACATTTTTATACAGGCATGGCATTGAACTTGACTAACTCTTCTTTAAGACAAGGTTACGGTGTTGTACCTCATTGAAAAAGAGCTTCCCATTTCTTTGAAAAGCAATTACAAGATTTTGGAAGTCAAAGTGTTAACTCCGGTTATGCTTTATTGTTCTCTTCATTTACTTTTCAACCTAGTCTGCCACCTTTTGGACTTGCCACCCTCCTTCCCCCAACCTACCCTTTTCCTGTATTATTTTACCTGTTTGTGTGTCTGTAAGTCTTTCGGATTACCAAGCTTGAAGAAAGACTGCAATATAACCCCGGGATCTCAAAGCTATGTGTTTAGAAGCAGGAGAAAGGGATGATTTAAGACAACTTCAAAATGCTCTCTTCTCTGTCTTCATATTATGCTTTCTCTTTCATGAACATTTTCTGCCTCTTAACTGAGTTTAAAATGGAAAATCTAACTTTTATGTGGGTTTTTGGGTTTCCTACATTTTAGAGGTAGTCTTTTTAGTATCTGGGAGGACACTTCATGAAGAATTCATTTCTATGGCTACATGCTGTTGGCTAGGACTCCAAGATACAATCTTTACCTTAACACCATGACTTAAATATTAGAAAATAAGTCACATCATAAATTGAATGCCTTATGCAGCTCTGTGACCAGAAAGAAATAACCCCTTTTACAATTTAGTAGACTTTTTTATGTGCTGCTGCAGTGTAGTATTAAAAACGTAGATAAATACAATTTTTCTACCTGGTCTGTTAGCTTTTTAGATACTCAACAAAATACTGTAAGATACTATAGAATCAACATAAATGTGTCACTAAAATAATTCTTAATGTGTATCAGTCATGAAATGTCAACTTTGATATTTATTAAAAACAAAACAAAACAGTTCCTCCTATGGATTCAGGCACTTAACACACTTGTGGACTTAAAACCTGTGTAGCCAGCACAAGTGCCCCTATGAGTGACTTGGGAAACATAGAACTGGCTTCTTATGTTCTTGCGATGAGGGGCGAGTCACTAACAGCACCTGTGATTAACCACCTGCTCACCCAATCACAGAATCAGACTAGGTGTTCTGGAAGGCAGTTCACTCTCCATATTTCAGATTAAAGATACAGATTTACATAACAGGAGAACATTTAGCCCACTAATGGTTTCTTATAAATTCACCCTCAATTTGCATTAAGGAGAGTCACAGTTGGGACCTGAATTTAAAAACTATCTTTTCCAGATTATTATCTTATCCAGATTTTTCTCTGGATTGCTGTGAACGTTACAAGGAGTGGCTCCACAGATAAATATATTTTGAGGGAATAATGAAATAATTCATTCATTTTTGATACCTAAAAACCAGACTTGAAAAGAAATATCATTATTGTTTTCTCACCCCAAAAGACCAGCTCTAAAAAACAAAAATAAAATACATAGTGAGCTTTGGTTGGGTCCTTTCAAATAATATAGCCAACTAGTCAAGGTATTCATGGTATCAGAGACATATGGACAGGAGTCCCTAGACAGGATTTTAAGAAAGAGGTAAGTTTAACTCATTCATTCAAACATTTAAGGAGCACCTACCCATGCCAGTTCCTGTTTCAGATGTCACAGTGAACAAAACAGACACAAAGCCTTTCCTAACGGAGCTTGTGTGTAGGCTAGAGCAAATAATATGCATGATAAATAAGTAAAATAATACAGTATTTGGACAGTAAATGAAAAGGAGAATAAATAAAGTGGGGAAGGGAAATAGGGAGGTAAGGGCTTGATACTTCAGAAGAGTGATCAGAAAGTACTGTAAGTGATGTTTCTCATTTCTGTCAGCTGTTTACAGTAAGTCCCACGGGTCTCGAGAGAGAAAACATTCTAGTCAGTGCAAAGGCTATTCAGGAAGGTTCCTGGTGTGCAGGAAGAAAAGCAAGAAGGCCAGAGCAACATGGAGAACAGAGAGAAGAGCAGTAGGAGACCAAGTGGGAGAGTAATCACGGAGGGAGACGTTCGTGGAGACCCTAGAAGGTAATAGTAACGACGTAGCTGTTTACTTTGTGTGAATAGTCTGGAAGGAACGTTGCCAACTGACAGCATGGGAAAGGAAAAAGTAGGTTGTAAAATTTTGGACACTGAGATATCGGGGTATCTGAGTCATGACCAAGTCTACTCCATTTTAAGCAGAAATTAAATCACAGCCGTTGGGATTTGCCTTGTGTAGCTCATAAGCGGCAGGGTTGGCACTTAGAGCTAAATCCTAACTCAGTCACATGTGCTGTCTGAAGTTTCACAGACAGGTTTAGAAAGGAATGTGTCTTAGCTTCAAGGAGATTGGTATTGAGGAGTTTAGAATCAGTGACCCTAAGCCGAATCACAATAATGGTGTTGAAAGAAATGGAATTTTCTAATGATATGCTTTAATTTGCTTTTGGCATGTGTTTTATTTATTGAATACCTTTAATCAGAGCTTGTTCCATAAGAAAGACTTTCAGTGGGTAAATTGATCTGTCCCCCTAACTTTCTCTTTGGCGGTTCCCTTAGAGTGGTCTCTCCAAGCCTGGTTCAGGGAACATGCAGTGGTCCTGTGATTTGCACATGCAGAGGGTACCTGCGTTTTATCTACAGCTGTGTGAGTGTATGTGCACAGATGCGCGGGGCTTCATGCGAAGGACTCTGCAGCCATTTAGCTACGTTGCTTAGGGCTTCAAGTTAATTAAGTGGCAAGCATGAGTTCTCCCCTCTGTGGGCTTGTGCTTTGGCCCCGTCACCATGGCACAGTCCGTCCCGAACCCTGACCCCGGGCTTGAAAAGGTGGCCCCTGGGCAGAAGGACAGAGTTACACAAGTCATCACTGTGGATGGAAAAAGACAGCTCAGAGCACATGCCACACTGACAGGGGGGCAGCAGCATCCCCTTCATCCTCTCGGGCAACCCGCTGCCTAGCCTTGAGCTGGAGCGAAGCTGGTTGCTTCTCTGGCTCATGACAACAAAGGCAGATGAGCAGCAATTTTGTTTCTTGGTGTGTCTCCTCTTGTCTGTGGAGGCCTCCGCTGAGAATCTCTCGCTCACTGGGGCTTTCTGTGTGGGAGGATGTACATGTTCTAATATGGGATGTGATCAAATAAGACGATATTTTTTTGTTGTTTGTTTTTCCTCTGTGCTCTAAAAGGCTTAGCCCAGCAACAATTTTCATGATTTATCCTATTTTATCTTATATATCAGGCATTAGAGGCTCTTGAATTCAAAGCATGAACTTAATGATATATTATCAATTAATATGTTGCTATTAAGCTTAGAGTCTTTCCATATTTTCCAAGAGGCTACGCTTGCATCTGAGATGCAAAGATGAGAAAAGGGCAAGTTTTGAAAGAGATCAGTTTCTAAAATGGCATATTCAGTGAATCATCTCAGCTACGGCGCAGGAGACAACATGTTATAAAGGCAAGAGTATTGACTACTTTTGGTCTCTGCTATTTTGTTAACCAATTAAGTTATCTTGAAATAGGGGTATTTCATTTCTATGGGTCTCAGTATAACTGCTTTCAATAAAGTGATCTCTAAATTTCCTTCAAAATATAAAACGTTTCTAGTGTGTTTACTTCATATGAGGAGTCAAAGGGAAAATGGGTGTTTGAAATCAGGATAGATGAGTTGTCGTTGACACAACAGCCCCTGGCTCTGGGCAGCCCTGTTCTTAGCTTGCCTCCCGCTTGGTTGGGTGAGCTTGTGCAATTCACCTGAGTTTTAAAACTCATCTCTTCATCTCTAAAACAAGGATAAAAATCCAGAAACAGTTTTGGGAAGGATGAATTTAGGTCACACAGATCAGTGAATGGCACATAGTAGTAAAAATTATAGCTCTTGTGATCTCTGTCTACACATTCCCACATTTAGTTTATATGAATGCAAATAATTCCATGACATTAGTAATATACAAACAAAAAATGGTTCTTCACATAAAATGCAACCTTAGTCAATAGATGAGTCATAATATGAAGGACAATGAAGATACACCCACAATAAAATCTCTCATTGAGTGAAGAATGCCTGAAACTCCTGTATTATCAGCAGTCACTTTTTTTACTAACAGGAACTGAAGAACTGGTCCTAATATTAGAGTCACACAGGCGCTTGTTGGAGGTTGACTACCTGTAGGAACGAGTCCTCGCGGGGCTGCTGCCAGGCCCAACGAGTGCTGACAGCAGGGGAGGTGACGGGTGCATGCAGGGGAGCTGCATGGACCCAGATGGGAAGGGCAGGCCCTGGTAAAGCACATCGTGGGGACTCCCAGGTGTACCCAGGTTTCTGGAGTGAGGAGCAGGGGAGGGGAGAGGCATGAAAGGAAGGTTGGAAAGCTCCAGAAATAGTCACCGTAAGCTGAATGACAGGACCTGGCATCTGCTTTCATCATCGCACATTGACATGAGCAGCAGTTGTAGCACGTTGAACCGTTTTTCTCAGTGTCAGTTTTCAAACAGGAATTCTTGGGCTTACACCCAAAAATCAAGATCTCTTATTCTGAATAGAAATATACACTAGTTCATTTTTAAAAGTTTTTTTTTCTCTAGAGTGTTCTGATGGGTATAAAGCAATTTTTCCTCATGTTAACATTTTTCTTCTTGTAACATTTGCTTTCCTTAGTTGCTTAATTATGATATGAATCCCATCACATAGCTCTCTCTTTTATTCTTAAAGGCAGCTTTACAATGGAATATTCTTATTCTCATTAAAACTCATTAACTTGGCATTTTATAAACTGAAGATGGTAAATTTCACTAATCTGGAATTCAAGGAAGAAGAAAATAACAATTTTCAGTAAAAAAGAGTTTGTGGTATTTGATAACCCATTTTAACCATTGAAAAACCTGACCCTGAGCCAAACCTCCTTTCTGCAAGAAGAGACCTTATGAAAAGAATCAAAGAACTTGGCAGTGGGGATGTAGAGGTTGGGGCCTTTCAGGTTAGTTTGAAATTTCACTTTCATTTTGGCACACTTATATTGTGAACACTTGAACACTGGCTGCCACTAAACACATTTATCAGCAACCTGTGATAAGATGACGGTGCCATGTTGGAACCATTATGCATGCTTGAGCCCCCAAACACGAACAGCCCGTGGGTGGTCTTCTCTTATACCTTTCCTGACTCTGGGACAATACCGAGTAAAGGAGATGTGACAGACGGCCAGTTATCCTTCAATAAGTTTTCTCCTTCCTCCTGGGAACACAGGACACCATATATTCCAGATGACTTCCTGGGGTTAAGTATGGCCATTATTTTTGTTATTATTTTGTATTGTATTATTATATTTGTGTGTTTTTTAATTAGGTATGATACAGTTTTAGCCAACAGAATGTACATAGAAGTGGTAAATACTCATTGCTGGGCCTGGGTCATTAAAATCTCCCATACTTGCTTTTCCATGTTATTCTCTACTTTCTGTTGCATAGAATGGACCTCAGCCCGATGCAACCATGAAAATATGTTGAAGCTGGAAACATGTTCATCAGCTGGGTTGCTGAATAACAGTTTGGAGGAAGGCTACCCTGCCAATCTCTCCACCTGGTGTTCTGTTATCACAAGGTACAGGAAGGCATCTTCTGTGGTTCAGCCCTCTTACATCACTAGCACACTATAAGCAGTAAGAGTGAATACCACACTCTGAGAAACTGCTGTTTCAAGCCACTGAAATTTGTGTGTTTCTTTTTAATTTACCAAAACATAATCTAGTCCATCTAGGCTGTCCAACTCACCACAGGAAATACATTTTCACAGGTTTACTTCACCATTTTTTGAATTGGTGAAGTCTTTAGCAAAGGTTAAAAATCACTGATTATAACCTATTGGGAAAGGGTAACAGTTGTTTTTGAGAGAAAAACAAGTTTATATAAAGACAAGGGGAGAGGATTTTAGACACTTATGAACTTTTACATTAAGATTCTGTACCTGATACTCACAGAATGCAGAGTTATAAAGGGACCACATTGGTCATCTATTTTCATTTCACATTGAGGCTCAGAAAGACCTTACGAAAAGGAACCTACTGCGTTGGTGGGGTAGGGAGAGCAAAGATTTTATTTTAACTGAAAAAAGATATTATTTTTAAAAGGAAGGAAACTAACAATGAGGGATTGAAGTCTGTACTTTATTCAATGAAATCACTGGCCATATAGAAATTAGTATCTACTCATAGTAGATAATGTGTTTATACAACCTGAAAGTGCCACAAAGAGCTGGGCGTTATTCAAAGTAGAAAGAGAACTCTTTAGCTGTAGATATGCATACAAAAAACAGACTGCTGCTCCAAGTTCTGGGTTCTAAATATAGTCTGGCTATGAAAGGAAATGATGGTAAAGAGGTACTACAATGCTCAAAGAAAAAGGTTAATGATGGAAAAACAGGAGAATCCTTCACTTAGAAGACTGGAACAAAAAGAGTAGGTGGAGAGTAGCCACACGGAATACAATCACGAAGGGAATTTTTAGAAGAAAATGCATTTGTTTCTTCAATTTCAAATTTATAGACCTATAGAAGCAGACACAAATCTTAATATTAAATAAAAGAGAGTAATTACTTTTCAGTGTATACTGCTGCAGTGAAAAGCACCGGTAGTATTCAGTGAACTCATAAAGATGGACTGACTTGCATTTATACGTTATATAGTCATAGAGGAAAGTGTATGTTATGTATATATTCCAAAATTTGAGGTCATCATTATAGGTTATAACTTTTTTCCTGGAAGTTACTGCAACGATACCAGTGTTTCCTAGAGAATATGAGAGGGGAACACCAATGTTTTACTCAAGATTACATTTCTTATGTTCTAATATTTTTATAGCCATAGTAGTTTGCACTGTATTTACAACTATATACGTGTTTTTGTATCTGCACACAAATTTAAATATGCATGTAGACATATGTGTATGCTAACTAAGAGCATGTTTCTGAAACTGTTTCCTTTCATTAAAGAATATGCTCAGAAAGAGACAGCACAACAAGGTATTATTTAATCTTGGTCCCTGTGATTTTCCTCTTCCTCAGTGAAGACTAAATCACAGTTATGTCTTGGTAGATTTCCTTGTATTCCATCTCAGTGACACAGGGGGTCTCTTGTAGAGGGAACATTTTCTGCTCTACGTTCTGTTTATTGCCACAGACTAACCTGTTATGATGTTTCCAAATTCAATACTTGGCATTTTTTCTTCTTCTCTCAAGTGTCCCTGTAGTCTCTTTTCCTGATTAGTATGGGCCTTTTTATCCTCAGGCAGATTTTTGGTAATCATAAGTCAAAAATTATGAGTTGCTGAATTTTCCAAGTCAGAGTCAAAATTGGTCCATTGGTATTATTTAGACACATGAGACTGCAGATTCCTGGTAATTAATATGCTTTAACTTGCTAGGCTTTTTTGAGCCAATGCAAGAATTTTTTTTAAATGATGGCATAGAAAGTATAAATGCCCCATTGTCTGTACTTAGAAAATTTATATGTAGAAATTAATTCACGCATAGCCTTTCTCCTTGCTTAATATGACAGTACATTTTTTTTCTGTTGAATTAAGAGAACATGTTTTTAAAGAAGATCACTACATTTTCGTTAGCATTAAATTAGCTTATAGAAGACATTTTTATGGACCCTATTGAAATGAATGTCCCTAGGTGAAAAATATGAGAATGCTTTACTTAAAGAGGTCTGATGTAATACATCAAAGTCCTTACCAAATAAAATGTAGCTGCCATTTTTGCCAACTAGTACTGCATCTGTTAGACTACTTATGGAAGAAAATGGAAAATAAGAAGTCTATGATGTACCCCAAAAGGTCACTATGTAGCATAACCTCCTCTATTACTTATTTGGAATTTAAGAAGCTTCTTCCTGTTTTAACATCTATGTGGTCAAAGGGACTTGGTGTCTGTAGGGGGTATCTCAGGGTTCCTCTTAAACAGAATTCTAGTCGTATTGAAATTTACACCCTTCAGAAAATACTGGGAAAAGAGACGATCTTCCCAGAAAATAAAATACAACACTGCCAGCATGGATTGCTCATATGTCAAAGGTGAGGTCCACATTTAGGAAACATACACATTAAAACCTGTGTAGCCAACTTTCTCTGACTAAATGTATTGTGTGGAGATGTTTCTCTTCAAATTCTTTTGAGACCTAGCTTGCTTCCTTATTGTCCACATGCTCATGTATGATTTTGAAATTGTTCTCCATTTATTTAATATATGTATGTATACATGCCCCTCAATTGGAGAACTCTGATATGTTCATAAGGGCAAAAGTGGTCCTTTTGATTTACTTGTAACCTCCTGTTTTCCTCTCTCCAAATTAGCTAGTTTTTATTACTGAATGGAAAAACATGATAAGAATCATACATGCAGCGTGGCACACAAAGTTTGATGGTGGTTGCAGAGCAGCAAAACGCCTGGTCCCCCATATCAAGTGTGTCCCCACAGTTCAGCTGGCAGAGTAAGATGCAGAAAGTTATCTGGAGACAATGCAGTGTGTGGCCAGAAGAAGGAATCAGTACCCCGACCGGTGTGGAGTTACGGTGGAAAGGAAAAGCTTTCAGGAGGCAGTGGGACTTGCCCTGAGCGCTCAGGGAAGGTGGGAGCTGCACTGGCAGAGAGACAGCAAAAATGGTGACAGCAAAGGCAAGAGGAGACTGGAGTGGACGGTTGGTAGAGAGAATGTTTATTTAAAGCGTACGCATGAGTGACAATTTTCAAATGGTCCTATTTAAATCTTTGTGCTTCAACTGTAAAGACACACACATGGAAACTACTTTTTGCAATTATACACTAGAGAATTGCATTTAAACTTAAAACTACTTTCTTCAATACCATTTGGTGCTAGACATAATGAGAATTTTCAGTGTCATCTCTCTACTCTGTTTTAAAGATAAATGTCCCATATTAGCTTTTGGTACTCTACTGTTTGACCTCCATGGTGATTCCATGATTTCTAATTAAGTGTCTTATACTGAAAGGCCATTGAGTTAAAACTTCTTTTTTTTTTTTTTCTAATTTTGAGCTAATATATTAGGTCTGGATGTTGAACTAATTAATGGCTATTCTCCAACACTTGAAATTCATAGCTTCTTTTCAGAACAACATTCTGTCTTAATGGTTCTTAATTCTCATCTGGAAATTTATTTTTCCACAAAAAATATGATTAAGAATTGGGGGGAAATTAGAAATAAAAACCCCATATCCTGTATCATTTAATACTGAACAAAAGATGAAAACAAGCTCAGAAACAGAGAGGTCTCTAAAAGGATTTGTTAGTTGGAAGAACTACTAAAGCTGAAGAAAATTGATACAATAAATAGGAAGAAGTGAAATATAGAAAGAGATGATGGTTAGATGACTGCTAATCATATGCAGGTAGAATTTGACAAGCATGGACTTTTTAAACAAAGATAACAATGATTAAATTTGTGAAGCATAAACACAAGGTAGATTTATGTAAAAGTCTGGAAAACAATAAGAAGTCAGGAGAGCAAGATGACAGGAACTAGAGTTCAAAATCTTCATATTGCTTAGGAAAAGGGCTGAGATACTAATCTACATTAGACTTAAATAAAGTACACAATTTAAAAATACTGGGCAACTGTTAAAAGAAATGAAATAGAATGTATAACTTTGAGCACTAGAGAATAAAAGAGAACCAAAAAGCCTCAAATAATCCAAAAGAAAGCAACAGAGGGAGAAATGGAAGTTGGGGGAAGAAGGGAGATGGGGCTCTGCTAAACCTACTCCACTCAATTCCCAATAGCACTCTCCCCTTCCTTGGGGGGGATCACTGTCAGTGAATGACACGGGGCATGTAAGAGGACACATATGTTTTGGGTGACAGTGAGTTGTGAATTGGGCACATTAAGGGAGCTAAGGCAATGCATGGTAAGAATGATAACCACCATCTTTCTGACCAAGCAGTCTCTACAAAAACTTCTAATTAGAGTAGTTAAAAATAATTAGATTATTTACTGGGAAGAGAAAACAGTAATGACACAGAGTCAGGGAAAGGTATTCAAGGCGAGGACTGATAGTGTCTTTCTGCGCCAAAAAAGAATCCTTAGCATACAGTTTTTTAATTAAGGTGTCATTGATAGACAATCTTATGAAGGTTTCACATGAGCAGCATTGTGGTTACTACATTCACCCATATTATTAAGCTCCCCCCACACACACCCCATTGCAGTCACTGTCCATCAGGGTAGTAAGACTTGGCATACAGTTCTTTTTCTGATTATGTATAATGTGAAGACTCAATAGTAAAAAGCCATCAACAGCTGTCCTTCTGTGAAAAGATTCTCCTAGCATCACATCTGAACTGGGGTCTGAAAATGGACTCACGGGGCACCAAGACTGGGAGGCTGAGAGATCACAGTGAATGCAACCTGGGAAGCAATATTGTAACAGCAAGTGTGTAGCTACTTAAGAATAATTGTAAACTTTCAATTTGTGATATTCTTCCTGGTCCACCGATAATATTTTCTATTTCATACAGTCTTCTTCAAGTAGGCTCTTTTAAACTCATTTCTCCTGCGCTCAGCATGAATTCCTTCACATGGTCTAATGTCCTTCACCATTTTTTATCCCATATTCTTTCTTTGGTGCTAGTCTCCAACTTTCTTATTCTACCTTTTTCTCTTTCACTTTACCGTTTTCATCCCATCTACATCATCTATAATTTTTTAAAGTTCAATTAACTTCCACAGGAGTTTATTTAATTCCACATACATACACTGCATTCCTACCCTTCATTAGTAGACAGTACAGGTAGGATTTAAGAGTTGCCTGGGGTCAAATTTTTGCTGCCTTATATACTAATTTGAGTGGGTTTGGCAAAAACATCTTCTGCATTTCAGATAAACTTCAGAATAACTCAACTGTAAAATGAAGCTAATAATAATAACCTACTTCATTAAGTTGTGAAGATTAAATACATTAATAAAGACTATAGCACAGTGCCTGACATACAGTCACCATTTTATAAGTGCTATCCTATTATTATATGCTCAAGGCCCTAGGCTAATGTCAAAGTACACAGAAAGTTCAAACATAGTTCCACGTTCATATGGAATTTGTAATCTAGCATGGTTCCAGAAAAGCACATCACCTCCCCTGAGACAAGGCTGACTGGATGATTGCCACTTGGAGGAAGGACCATAATTTGAAAAGAATTGGCCTCCCATTTTACTGCACATTATTCACAATAGTCAAGATACGGAAACATCCTAAGTGTCCATCAATAGAAGAATAAAGATGTGATGTATATTGGAATATACGGACTATTATCCAGCTGTGAAAAAGAACAAAATCCTGTCATCTGTAACAACAGGGATGGTCTCTGAGTGCATAATGCTAAGTGAAATAAATCAGAGAAAGATAAATACCATGTAATCTTACTTGTATGTGGAATCTAAATAAACCAAACTCATAAAAACAGAATACAGAATGTTGGTTACCAGGGGCCAGGGGTTAAAGAAATAGGGAAACATTGTTCTCAAAGAGAACAAACTCCCAGTTAGAAGATCCATAAGTTCAGGGGAGCTATGCATAGTAGATAAGAATATTATACTATATACTTGAAAACTGCTAAGAAACTATATCTTTAGTGTTCTCTCCACAAAAAAAGAAATAGTAACAATGTGACACCATGGAGGTATGTCAATTATATTTAATAAAGTTGGTTGGGGGGGTGAGACAGACTGAGATCCAACTGATTGAGTGCAAATCCAGCAACCTGGAGTAAGAAAATATCTCAAGTTGATGCTTAGATTTTTATAGGGTCACGCATTGTAAACTCTAAGGAACACTGAATTATAAATAACGTGAAATTGGGATAGGATGGCCTGCAAATTAGAGCCACTAAGTTCCTTGAAGATAGTCTGAAAATAAACAGTTGAAATAGTGTCAAACTTACACATTGAAAAACAGTGCGAGGAGAAGGTAGCACCATTACATTTATATTTTTATTGTGTGCCTTGTTGAGAAAGTACTAAAAATAGATTGCTTGGCTTCAGGCCTGAATCAATGATTCTTGGAGCTTTATTTTTCTTCTTTTTCTTTGGGGTTGGGGTGGGTTTATATGTACTATGTGATTCACTAAATGGCAGAAAAGGGCTTAGGAAATTCTGTGATTACAGTTACTATATATATATATTAAAAGCAAAGAAGGAACATTTTAAATTATCAGTATTATTACTACAGAATAAATAATTGTCTTCAGATCATGGAACAACGGGTCTCCAACAGCTCTCTTCATTTAAACAGAGGCTTTAAATTTTAACAGATGACTCTAAGCTGTGGATTTTGTCATATTGGCTTTGGGGAATTAAGCCTTTAAGTAAAATTGATGTGGCAAATATACAGAGATACATTTGACTTTCAAATAAAGGGATAGCTCTTAGATACTTTCTCATGAACAGACAGGTGACGGTGAGCATGAGTGGATGTGTCTGAAATACTGATAATAAGCAGGGACTGTTCAGAGTCAGCTTGCACTGTCCACAGACTGGGGACAGCCTACCATTTTTCACTGAAATAGAGTAACTGGGTTTTTTAAAAAAAGGAACCTGTCTCTATGTGAAGATATCCTGCTAACCCTTCACATTTGCCTTCCTTCAGCTGTATATATTGAGGGTTGGACGGAAAGGACACACTCAAATGCCACCCCAGAAGGCCCGCTGTGATCTTGGATCTAGCTTTGTTCTGTGAGCTCTTGCCTCACACAGATTCCCGGGCGCGGGGCCCTCACGGACCAGAGGGGGTAACGGTTAGAATGTGGGAGATGCTGGCACCAAGATGTCTTCGTTATCAATAATTTTTGGGAAAAGAGATCTAAATAAGAGGTTTGGAGAAAGAGGTTTGAAAAAGAAGCTGATCTATTCTGGAATGAAACTGAATTTCTGCCGTACAAAGAAAGGAAGGTTGAATCTTTTGAATACTAACCATGATCCACCTTTTTTCAGAACACTGAATTAAAAATGTTTTAAGTGGTTGATATCATATCCCCATTTTTATAACAGAGGAAAGTAAGACATAGGAAGATGAAATGGGATGTCCCAAGTTACTAAGTGATTGAGTAGAAACTGGGTTAGAAGGTAAGTCTGTAGTTTTAAACCTAGAAATAAACAGACCTTGACACTAACACTTGGTGGTTAAAGGAAGGATCACATTGACGGACTATGTATTATAAGATACCAGGGAAAACTTTCTAATATGGCAGAAACTACTCATGTTCTAGAATCAGACATCAGGGAGCCACACATGAGTGACATGAATTTACAACAGCAATCATTTCTTGTAAGATAAAAAAGAAAATTAAAATTGTGGAAGTCTCCATTTAGGTAGGCATCAGCATTTAATTTCCAAAATAAAAAAAGACCGTATGGTTAAATTTTTTTTCCCTTAGTATTTTTAAAGCAGCATAGCCTAACAAGACTTGAATATGATTATGAAGGCAGTAATTACTATCTGTGAAACAAAAATCACAAAGCAAATCTTTATGGCAGGTTTTGACATTACCTGAGATTAAGGCTTCAAACCTCAAAAACAATTTTGTGTAGTTTATGGGTCAGACTGACCCATACAGGATTAATTTTAACAGGAGTCAGAGATCAGAGACACTCATAAAGAGACAGAACACAGCTCAGAAACTGTCATGATAGACAGAAACATGTAATTTTTGAACCAAAAAGAGATTTTCACAGAATGCTATACACTTCTTTGCTCATTCAACAGATGGTGAAAAATCCAGGTTGAAAATTACAATTTAGGAATACCCTATTCTATGACAGATACTCCGGTACAAAGGCAAGAGCTACAAAGTTTGATTTGTTTCAAATTCATGCCAGTTAACCCATATGCAAATACTAATTAAGATGAGGATGTCAAGAAAGAACTGGTCCCATAAATATTGAATTATCCTTTTCCCTCTCGTGTTGCATTGGTTAATATTTACTGTCTGCCCAAACTATGCGAAGGCAGAAGTCTAAATTAAAGTGATAAGTAAAATGTGTCTTAGGGGCCTTGGGATTGCAGGTAATGTTTTAACACCACTTCAGAGCTTCAGTTTTTAGGACTGAGAATGGATAAAGGAATCTCAGTTTCTAACACTCTTTTCAGTTTTTAAAGGCATGAGGCAGATGGCTTTGGGAATACCATGCTAACTTTTGATCAGTCTGTTTGATAACTGTGTTTGGGCCATAGAGATTGCTAGAGCCTCAGCGAACTGCCATCACAATGCCTAAAGCCAGGCTCATAGGCGATGCATTTAAATATTTTACCTTTTAGCCCTAAAACACAATTACTATCTAATTAAAGACAAATTAGGCATTTTTATTGGACACTAGGTATAAAGAATTCAACATTATATAGTCAATGCTCAGCTGTGGGTGAATATGAAACTCCTTTATGTTTCATTTTAAAATTCTTCTTGCTTTCCTAGATTGTCCCAATCTCAATCAGTAACAATTTACAGCAGGAAAACTAAATTCATTTCATTCTTGTAAATGCACTCTAGGCCTACAGTGTTCTCAAGCCCAGACTAAAACTGGGTGAATATACTCATATTCAAATATTTCTATGATCTCTTTTCCATTTAACACTCTTTCCAAACTCCCTTCCCTTCTACTCTCAAACCTGATTAAAATCTGTGTTGAACAGGCCAAAGAATATTTGCACAAAGGGAACCTGGTTACCTGAACACACTGGCAATAGACTAAGTCAGGTTTAGCTCAGTTCTCTATTGGTCAGTCCCAGCCTTATCAGTCCAGTGAGCACAGCGAGCTTCTGACTGTCGGGCGGCCTGTTTGACAATTCTCGGGCTTCCAGCTAAATGCCCACCTATGGTCTCCTGACCTCTTGTATCCTCCCGGCAAACGGCCACTTGCAATGGGCAGGTGCAGTCCCCTGCCTTTATGGGGTCCTTTGCCTCACCGGGAAGCACCTGGGAGCTCCCATTACTACTTGGGTCATCTTTAGTCCCATTACAAAATTACAGGATTCCCATTGAGTTTGACTTTGTGGAAAACTGAGGGAATGGTGATTTTTTTGACGTTTCTTACTTATTTACCACACTCATGTCTCTACAACCCTTTCATGGTGTTATGGGAGTGGATCAAGAGGTTCCATAGCCGGGTGAGTTCTGGCCAGGGAGCTGGGCGCCAATCCCCCACCAGCTGAAATCCTGCACTGTGGCAGGGAGACGCGTCCAGCACAAATCCCCATGGGCAGGAGCTGGGAGATCTGCCCCCACTCTCTGTTCTACGTGGCCTCTGGGACTTAAGAACATGGAAGTAGATGGAACCAGAACAAACTGCCTTCAAGGTGAGAGGTGAGCATTGTTGTTTTTAAAGAAGTGCTGGAGAACTTTCAGAGACTTTAAAGAAAATAAAGAATTGTTGAATCAGTCAGGTCCCCCCTTCCTCTTTGGGTCCATACAGATAATTGACTTATAGCCTGAGAAGTCCCAAAGGAGGCACCTGACTGAGCAGGGCTCCTAGTGTGGGTTTGGTAGCTGGAGAAGGAATTGGAGTAGAAGCTCAGGGGACATGGACTTCCGTGGATGCTATGGAGGAAGGCAGCCTGGGGACAGGTGGTTGGCATTGCCCGGGAGGGACATGAAGCTGGCAAATGTCTAGTCTGCCTCTTGTGCCCTATCCCTGTAAGGAAGAAGCCTGCCTGTCTGCACCTCTGCCTGGTGATGCAGGCCCTGCCATGAGCCTTCGGTCCACAGGAGGGAACAACTCACATTACATATAAGGGTCCCCAGAGTCAGTGATCTGTATATGAAAAAAAAATGTATCTTTCATCCATTAACATGAATTGGCAACTGAGCATCTCAAGGCACATGATGAAAACCAAAGGCAAAAAGAAAAATACCAGGAAATAGGGTGGCAGAACACTAGAGGTAATAGCAATAATTAATTTGGGGAAGAAAATAACTTCACATTTTTTCAGTTGTTTTCCTCAGGGAAACTTGATAGCATATGGCATACATGGAAAAAAAAAAGATAAGACTGGTCTATAGAAAATATGAGCCAAAAGTGAAAATATCCTGGGAAACTGAAATTACAATAGCCTTAAGTTTGTTAGAAAAAAAATTTCAGAAGACCAGTTCAATAATAGCATCAAGATATTTAGCACTGAACTAGTAACCTGGAAGATAAATGTAGCTCACGTTAATGTATTGTTTCCTATGAACTCATTTACACCACACAGCGTTCCTATGATGTAGGAATTATTAATTTTTATACTCATTTTACAGATGAAGAATCACACCAAGTGAGTGCCAAATACAGAATTCTAACTTAGGCAGTCTGTAGTGCAGAAAAAAAAATCAATATGTGGATACTGTAGATAGAAAACTTAAGAGACATGCGAAGATCTGGAATGTCCACCCCAGAGGAATGTTAGAAAGGAGGAGAGAATGAAGAAGAGGAAATAAAGAAATAATAGAAGAAATTTCCACTGGATTGAAGATCAGAATCTTGAGCTGCAGGAGAATAACTTTTAGAAAAAAGAAATAAAAATGCCTATGTAACTTTTAGAAAAAAGAAATAAAAATGCCTACCTGAACACAAATTCTATGTAAAATGGAAAGACAACAAGAAATGCTAAGCATCACAAAAGAACAAAAATCAGAGTCACATGCAAGTCTGCGCGGTTCGGGTCCATAGTGACTCCACAGTTTCTAGCAAACATAATTTAGTCCGAGGAGTTCGTTTCTAGGTGAGTTCCCAGTCCAGTGAAAATGCAGGAGGAGGGGATCCTTCGATGGAAGTCAGGTCAAGGGAGCCTTCTGCCCAAACTCCACTGCTGTTTACTTCATTCCAAGTTGTTCAGTCTTTGCAAAGGCCTACGAGGCTCTGCATGTTTTGCATCTTGTCCTCATCTCTTAAATCCCTCTCTGTCACCCCTTGCTGGTCACACAGGCCACCTTGCCCTCCTTACATGTTCTCCAACTCCAGGCCTTTGCAGTGTCTCTGTAGATATTCTTATGCCCTAAAATGTACGTGGCTCATCCCCTCCCACATGTGAGGTCTAGACGCAACTGTCATCTGATTAGTGACTCCTTTCCTAGGCACTCTATGTAAAATGTTCTTTCTCTCACCTCTCCATCACTGATATCCTTCCCCCCTGTATTATCTTTTTCCATGACATTTATTACATAGCGTATGTATCATATTGTATAATTGGCTGCTCTTGTTTATTGGCTGCCTCCACCCACGGGAATGTAACCTACAGGAGGTGCAGATGCTTGTCTATTTAGTTCACTGTTACATCCAAAGCATCCAGAACTATATGCCAGGCACACAGTAAATGCTCAACATAGAGATGCTGAATGAATGTTGAACAATCTGCAGAATTAGAGAATTTCAGAAGCAGGAAGGAAAAGTTTCCAAAACAGGCAGATGAAGATTGACTTTAATTGTATTTACGTAAACCAAGCCTTTTTAACTTTGTTAATCCTATATTTATTATCTCCATTCTCTACTGGATGTATAAAATTTCAAAATGGTACAGTTCATTTGTAATTTCCCAGCCCACTGATGTTAGTTCATACTCTGAGGATTCATTCATTTCTATATATACTGTAATAGCACCTCAATCAGAAACCCAGAATAATGAAAATGAGGAATGGCTAACTATTTAGGTGACATTGTCTGGAAATCAGCATGGCAGAAGCAAGTTTTTGACAATGTTTTAAGAGAAAAAAGTTTGAGACCTCAAATGCAAAAACTTATTCCAAACAACACAAGTCCTTTACACGGTAAAACACTGCTTTGCTACCACTTGGTCTTGGCAAACAGCCTAAGCATCTTTTCTTATAATAAAATGCAAGAATAATGAGTTTCCTGGAATCATGGTTCCCAGACTTGATCTCCTCTTATTTTCAACTTATCAACAGACTTTGTAAAACTCATAGATGTTATGCCCTACTTTGGAGAACAGTAGAAAAATCCTAATCCTAATCCTAATCCTAACCCTAATCCTAACCACCAAACCTAACCCAAGCCAAATATAACAGGGTGAAAATATCAATGCATGCACTTAAAGAAGCAAATTTAAAAATATACATTTATGTCACTCTTCTGCTCAAAACCCTGACATGTCTCATTTCCCCAAAGCCACCCCCCAAGTCCTTGTAATGACTTCAAGGCCCTATGTGATCTTTGGAGCTCCCCAGCCTCACCTGTTAAGACTTCTCCCTCACTGTGCTCAAGCCACACCAGAGTCCTGGCTCTCCCCTGGGTGAGCTCGGCACTCTCCCACCGACTGTCTTGTACCCCAGCTGTCCCTCTGGCTGAAATGCTCTTTCTCCGGGTGGTCATATAACTAAACTTCCTCATTTCTTTCATCTTTGCTCAGCTCTCCCATCTCAGTGAGTGCTAGGTTGTCCACACCTCAACATGCTCCACTTGTAAGTTTCTCATACCACTTATTGCTTTCTGTAAGATAATTTGCTTATGTACTATGGGTTTGGTTTATTGCCTGTCTACCCATGTTAGAATATATGTTCCAAGAGGGCAGGGATCTTTGGTTCACTCACTGATGTATTCCAAACTCCTACTAGTGCCTCACACATAGTAGACACACATAAATATTTGTTGAATGAATGAACGAATGATTATTTTCTATTTACCTAACATTTCATCACAGCCTGAAAAATTCATGCTAATGATCTGCTCTGAGAATCAGCCACTCATCAGTAATCTCTCTGAAATAACTTTAGCTCAGCTAGACATATAAATTACAATTATCAATAATTTCTGACTTCTATGTAAATAAATTTTCTATGACAGTGATTAAGTGGCAGAAAGGCATTTGTATGGTGGCATGTGGACTCAAAACACTGTTAATAACAAATGTCAGCTTTGGGAAATCTGTAAAGTACCAGTATATGTCCATTATAGTAGCATCTCTAAATCTTCTTGAGTAGAATAAAATATGAACAAAATGGTAGCTTAACTCATATTATACTCTTTTAGGGCATATTTATCATATACTCTTCATTTCAAATAAAAAGAAGAAAATATTTAGAATATTGTCACCAAAAAAGCAATTTAATTATAGATAGACCAAACATAAATTTCATTATTAATTATTAAATAATCACTTTTAAAACTTTATACAGTAATATATTCCCACTTAAAATAAGTATAAGCCCTTACTGGGACAAAAAGCCAAACATTTAAAATAAAACCATGATTTACTCATGGTTTTCTGGCACCAATCAAATACTGAGAACATCTGGAGTTGGTATCTGACTCCCTCAACATCCGATCGAACATTCAGTGCAGTGTGATGTCCTTACTACAGAGGCTGCAGATCTAACACATGAGCTGCACCAGAGGCCCTTGGAGGTAGGGTTCTTCAAGTGACTCAGGTTTTCACCAATTACATGTACTCACTTGAGGTCTAAAGAACTGAGGTCTGTAAAAAGGCAGTAGTGTTCCACGCTTTGATTTTGTTCATGCAGACTGGTAGTCTGAAACTTTGTCTCTTGGTGACAGCTTCTTGATTACAGCAGGTGGCTAGCCAAATTCTGTGTTAAGCCGTTAGGGGTCTCTTCTAGAAACTCTGTGCAGTCGATTCAGTAAGCCTTTAAAACCATAAATTAACTTGGTAAAGTAGGTTGTTTCTTGGCAATTTGACTCTGATTGGTACAGAAGCCCAAGACTGGTATAGAAATCATCAATACATGAGTTAGAAGAAGTTTCTAGTCTCCAAGGGGTGTACTATTCCAGGATTATACCATATCTGGAAGGATCTCAAAGCTCATTTAGTTCAAACATCTCTTTTTAATCTAATTCAATAAAACACACAATACTCAGACACAAAATGACAAGGCAATAGTAAGAGGGCACTGAAAATTTGCCATGGTTTATAGCCTGCTGCCTTAAAGCTCAAGATAATGAAAAATTCAAAATTAAGCCATCTTTGATTCATCACTCTTATTTCTGAACTTGCTGGAATAATTACATTTTAAGATAATGTTTACTCCTGAAGTATTTACCTATTGCCTGTAACTGCTTGGCTTACTGTAATATGGCTGTGATATTACTTATTAGAAGGTGACGATTTAAAATGCACTAATATATCTTTCTCTATTCCTCCTGCTTAAAGACAAAAAAAACTTATGTCTGGTAGACTGAGAGCCACAAAAATCTCAGGAATGTGTGTTCTGGTGGAATAACATACTTCATATTTTATCAGTGGATTACACTCTTCAACAGTAGAGAATTCAGATATAATAGAATTCTATGCAGCCCTACCACAGGTGTAGAAATATATCTATTGACACAGAATTATATTAATGATAAGTGAAAAAGATATAAAGCAGTATATGAAACACAAACCCATTTTTGTAACTATATTCTACCTATATCCACAGCCAGATCATATTAACATCCAAGCTAAATGGAAAGGTTTAAGAATACACACCAACATAGATGGTAGGATTACAAATATTTTTTGCCTATTTTTTTTCCAAATTTTATCTGGGGACTATGTATTGTTTTTGTAATAAGAACAGAAAAAAAAAACTGCTGGAGGTAGAGCACGTAGCCCTAGGCCTTTGACTTCTGCGGTCAGCACTGTTCATCTGGAGGAGAGGTCAGCTGGGAAGCAGGCTGCCCAAGGCCGGCTAGCCAAGGCCACTCACAGTCCTGAGGCCCCGTTGGCAGCACTAAGGAGGCAAGTGTATCTGGGAGGCATGTTAGTAAGCTCAGCATGCCTGCTTTTGTAATGTGCTGTCACAAAGCTCTGCCCCAGGCAGTGAGCCACCTGCCCAAGGACAGTCCTTTTGTTAATGAGAGTTTTCTGCTGAAAATCATATACCTTCATCTCACTCTAGCACTGTTAACCTTAGAACAGGCACAGCTGTTGTTTAATACCACAGCTTTCAGAGACTCCACCTTCTTAGTACCACCTGGGGCAAGAAATTGCCTTCAATTTTCGCTGTCATCAGTGGAAATAAGCATCCAGGATCCCTTATTTTTCCTGATGCCCCCTATAGCTTACATGGGTATTAAAGAAAATTTTTTTTTTCATGACTTTGAACCTCCTCTGCACCTTAAAAAATAACGTTAACATCCAATCTCCCCATAGCCTTACCTGAATTGCAGGAAGCCTAAGTATAATTTGTTTGATTTAGTTTGAATTTTGTGTCCTTAATGCATAATGGAGATTTTGGGGGTAAAAGCAGGTGTGTCTGAGTAGTTATCTGAAAACCCACTGGGATGGTTAATTTCATGTGTCGACTTGGCTAGGTTATGGCGCCCAGTGGTTTGGTCAAATACTAGTTGAGGTGTTGCTGTGAAGGTGTTTTGTAGAAGTGATTAATACTACAGTCAGTTGGTTTAAGTAGATTATGCTCCATACTATGGTTGGGCTTCACTTAATAGGTTAAGAACTTGAGAAGGAAAACTGAGATTTCCTGGTGAAGAAGGAATTCTGCCTCAAAACTGTAACAGAAATTCTGCCTGAGATGCCAGTCTGCTGGCCGGCCTTAGGGATTTCAAGCTCAGGACTGTACATCAACTCTTAACCTCAATTCCCAGCATTTCCCTCTTATCCAAATTCAAAAAAGTAAGGTAGTAGTATAAAAAACAGACACATAGATCAATGGAACAGAAGAGAGAGGTTAGAAATAATCCCAAACATATATGGTCAATTAATGTACAGCAAAGGAGCCAAGAATATACAACGGGGAAAAGACAGTCTCTTCAATAAACGGCATTGGGAAAACTGGCCAGCTACCCGCAGAAGAATGAAACCGGATCCCGCAGGGAAGATGGAAGTCTCCCGGCCAGGATTCCCAGCCGACCCTGGTCTGTGTGCCCGCTGGGCACGTGGAGTGCTCACGGGCGCAGGCTTGCACACGTGTGGGCGATGGGTTATTATTGACTCTATAAAGAGCTCTTCCCAGGGCTCTGGGGCTTCCAAGTGGCAAAGAGGCCTGGAGGCAGAGAACAGCTTGCTGCATGTAGACTTGCCCTCAGTGGGGGATTCTAGTGCTCCACCTGCTACCGCCAGAATAAACTTTGGTGTAGGATCTTTTACCCCGAGAATGTTCCATTGTCATTTTTTGGTCTCATTGAATCCAGAGTGAACTTGCCAGGGGCTGAAACCCTCAGGTGAGACAACCACTTTCTTATACCATACACAAAAAGTAATTCAAAATGGATTAAAGGCTTCAGAAAGAAGGACAGAAATAAGGATAGTGTAAGACCTGGGACCATAACACTCCTAGAAAAAAACAGGTAGTAAGCGCCTTGATATCAGTCATGGTGAGGGTTTTTGGATCTGACACCAGAAGCAAAATTAAGTATGATTACATTAAACTAAAAGCTCTGCACAGCAAAGCAAACTATCAGTAAATGTAAAGACAGCCTATGGAATGGGAGAGGAATATTTGCAAGTCACATCTGGTAAGAAGTTAATATCCAAAATATGTAAAGAAATAACACAACTTAAAAGCAAACAAAAAAGTAAAAAAAAATGGGCAGAGGATGTGAATAGACATTTTTCCAAAGAAGGTATACAATGGCCAACAGGCACATGAAAAGATGTCAGTGTCACTAGTCATGAGGGAAATGCAAATCAAAACTACAATGAGAGGTCACCTCACACCAGTCAGAATGGCCAGTAACCAAAAGGCAAGAGATCACAAGTGTTCTGGGATCATGGAGAAGATGGCACCCTGGTGCATTGTTTGTTGAAACATAAATTGGTGCAGCCACGATGGCAAACAGTATGGAGTGTCCTTAAAAAAATTAAAAATATGACTACCATATGATCCAGTAACCCCACTTCTGGTTATTTATCCAAAGAGATTGAAAACACTAATTTGAGAAGATATATGCACTCACATATACACTGCAGCATTATTTATAATAGTTAAAATATGGAAACAACCTAAGTGCCCATTAATGGATGAATGCATAAAGAAAATGCAGTCTATTATACAACGGGATATTATTCAGCCATAAAAACGAATGAAATCTTGCCATTTGTGAAACCATGGATGGACCTTGAGGGCATTATATTAACTGAAATAAGTCAGAGAGAGAGAGAGAGATGAATACTATATGATCTCACATGTAGAATCTAAAACAAACAAAAATGAGCTCATAGTTAACAGAGAAAAGATAGGTGGTTGCTAGAGATGGAAGATGAGGGGCAGGTGAAATGGGTGAAGGGATCAAACGATACAAACTTCCAATTATAAAATAAATAAATCCTGGTGATGTAATGTACAGTATGATGACCACAGCTAATAATACTGTACTGAATTTTGAACATTGCTAAGAAAATAAAAAGAAGACTGCAACACCAACTCTTACCTGAGTTCCAAGGCAGGGTCAACGAAGACCGAGGTTTGCTTGATAGACAGAGGGAGGCAGGCGCCTTATGCAACGAGTCTGGGAGGTGGGCCTCTGGCACCTGGGGCGCCCAGGCGTTTCTCATTCCCAAGCCTGCCTCCCATGTAGAATTCCTGAGCCCCTGACCCTGTGAGACGGGGCTTCCCCTGGGGTGAGTGCCCACCATCAGGACCCACTCTTACTTCCCACACAACACCTGGAGCCACCATAGCAAAAAAAAAAAAAAAATCCACCTCCCCCCCACGTATAACTGATTCTGTTTCTCTGGAGAACACTGAACGATGCATCACTTTTACTTAGCTGTAATTTTCAAGGGTTTGGGATCAGAAAAAGGAGGGGAAAGCTTGGTCTTGTCTTTAGCCATGGAATCACTTCCCCAAGCCTCAGCGTCCATCTGTAAAAGGCTGATGACACATTCCCCAAGGGCTTTGTAAGGGTCAAAAGTGCAGCCCTGGGGGCAGGCCTGGTGTGGGCAAGTACACTGGGACTGGTGGCTTCAAACAAATTAAAAACTAAAACCATGTTGAGATGCTATTGGAACATGCCATGTTTTTCTCCCAAATTGTGATTGTGGAGCCCTTCGCTGGTGTAGGTACCAGAAATTCTGCAGGACTTAGGAACTGACAGTACACCGGGAACACGAGAGACCTGAACAAGTAATGCAAATCTCTGCCTTCATATACGCACGTGAAAGGGCACTCAGGCTTCTACACTCCACCGCCCAGGCTGACTCAGGTGACAGGATTAATGTCTGCCTAAAAAGGACTAAAGTAATAGTCATTCAACTATTTGATACCGAAAAACATTAGGGAAAGTCATAAGGACAGAAATTATGACCACTGCTGCCCACAGAGAGGCTTTGAATAAATCACTTCCCAGAAGCAAAATAACTGACTAATTGCCTCAAACATGCAAGTTTTTCTTTCCTTCTCACATTTTCACAACAGGAAATATAACAAATAATATAAATTTCTGAACTTAGGTAGTATGTTAATATATTTCATACTTTTGCATAAATATTTACAAACTACTGAAATGAAAAATTGCTGTCTTGCTTAATTTTCTTAGAATTGTAAAGGAACTGGAATTAGGTATTCCATTGTGGTTACTGACTATAACATTCTTTTAGTTCAGTTTTTTCAAGAACTTGAATTAATTTTCAAGGTCATGTAAGAATTAGAAAAAGTATTTCTCTGGGGAGTAACAAGGGGAATGCATATGTGTATGCTTGCATATGTGTATTATGTGTATTTTATATGTATGTATTATGCATAACATATGTATATGTATATCTATTATGTGTACTATATGTGTATGTATAAGAAGAACACTTTGTTTTAATTTTATGGAAACACGGAGCTACATGCTTGTGATGCACACTGAAATTGTCCCCAGAGCTCTCGTCATAAGGGTTTCAGAGACTACATTTTCCCATCCTTTACTGCAACCTGCTGGGACACTTGGTGCTGTTTTGGTCCATGGGATTTGAGCAGAAGCAATGTAAACAATTACCAAATCACATTTTACAAAGGAAACCATTTACTCTTCAGTTCTCTTCTTTTCCCATTTCTGCTGGCTGGGAAAGGGTTACTTATAGAGCATCCGACTTTGATCAGAGATAGAAGCCAAGCCACGTAATACTACCAGCCAAGGAGGGGTGATCTCAGGTGACCACCTACCCTCTCTGGTCTGCCTACCTGTTCATGGAATCTTAAGAGACAAGGAAACTTCTTCCCTTTTTGAAGGAATGGACTTTAAGGTTTGTTAAGTAGCTTACTCCACTTCCTAAATATCACAGAGCCCATTTGCAATCAGGAGATTCCTGTCTCCAAATGATTAATATTTCTGCCCAAGAGAGGGTTCCAAACCATTGAAACTTTAACTCTTTATTTCACGTCAATGGAAAATGACCCATACCCCGACATACGCCCCATAAGCCACCCAGCTGGAAAATGATTCTTTCCTGCTTCCTATCAAAGTTATCATAGAAAGGCTTTTGAACCTGATGGCTCACACATGCTCAGGTGCTTTGTTTCTTCTGCTTTTCACTAGTCTGAACTGAAATGACATTTTCATTAAAAATAGTTCCTTGCATCAATTACAATTATCTTGGTTTCGTGTCACAGAAAACTCAAATTGACTAGACAATCAGGCAAACATGTTGAGCTACTTAGTTGAAGAATTCAGTGTTCATGCTAAGTTCAAGTGTGGCTTGAATCAGAAGCTCCACAATGTCACCAAGAATGTGCTTTTATTTTCCCTTTTTCTCTATGCTGCTTCCTTACATGATAGTTTTATCCTAATTGAGGCCACCCAAGGTCACAGGATGGCTGCAGGCGGCAACTAGGGCTGCATACTGTCTTATTTAGGCCACAAAAATAAGGGATTTGCTGTTCTGGAAAAAGCCATGAGGTATGGTCTTATTAGACAGTCTTAGGTCACGTGCCTACCAAAATCCTATTGGGTGGCCGTGATTTAGGTCAGTCAACACATTCTATTGCAGTGGTTAAGAATGAGGTCAAACTTAAAACCCAGCTTTCTATGGGGGGATAAGTGGTTTTGCTAATTCTTCCCAGAAGAAGTGTGGATGTATGGTGAGCAGCCAACCAACATTTCATATATTTCAACCTGTTTATTCAGAAGATGCCTAAGTGATGCTAATGTGCTTAAATGTGATACGATCCTTATAATGTTTCTGTGTGAGGAGCATCCTATTTGCTGATAAAACAGAATATCTTTATACTATAATATTATTTCATTAAAAACAAAATCAGAAACAAACCCACTTGATATTCTGAATAATGATAAAAAATAATGTATTTTCAAGAAAAATGTCCTAAATATTTTCTATGAGGTTGAATGTTTCCACAAATGGAAAGTCTAATCATGTGTATTCCACTGGGAAGCTGGAGAACAAGAGTTCAAAATAGTCACCATATGTAAACTGAAGGTCATAAACACCAACATCGATTTTCCTGCTTCATACAGCCCTAGTGCTACCAACAATCTGAAAATTTGTACCAGTGTTTATATTTGACCACTTGATGGGCTTTGTATTACTATACAAAATGAATGTGCTTTTAAAATACTGTTCATTTTAAGAACAACTTCTTATCTGCTACCACTTTAATCAAAAAAGGGAAAAGATAAGGAAGAAATAAGGTTTAGGTGAAATATTAAGGACTTGATTACATACTTGTTATCAAAATAAATCCTACAACAATCAATGGGATTTCATCTACACAAGAGACTTTTAAACTTCTTTATAAGTTCCATTTGTCTACAGCAATGTCCTATCTAAAATAATGATGACTTTTTTTCCCCTTTTCCCAACAATGTTAGAGTGCCTGGGAAATCACAAATTGCCCACTACGGTTAGGGATGTTAATTCCACATTATGGCTTTATTCAAGCTTTATCTCAATGCATGGAATGAAGTGACAATAACACCTTAAGACAGGAGGAATCTTTCTTGACACTGCTTGCACATGGAATTGGCCTTAGAAACTAGAGTTTCTACGTCAAGCCCAGCAACTTGTAGTTAATCCTACTCTCTTCCCACCCGAATGAACCACTGACACTGAGTTCTGAAGAGTCACGGGCCTGCCGCCCCTAGTACAGAGCGCTGGAGAGCCGCTTGTCCACCACATCATCTGGACTGGGTTTTAACTCTTCACTTGTTAATTAGGTAAAGCTGGACAAATCACCTACTCCTCTAAAGCTCCACTTCCTCATCTATAAAATAGGGTTAAATAACACCTACCTCACAATTTGAGAATTAAATAAGATAATAAATGTGAATGAAGCCCATGACATGCTTTCTAGTAAATATTGCCTATTATTATTATTATTATTATTTTTACTTTTATTGAATTACATGGGGGCTGGTAGAATCATATATTGAGGTACAAAGGAACAAGAGAAATGAGCAGCTGGGCTGGGGCGGTGAGGGTGGGGGAGCTGTAAAGACAATGCTGCCTTTACATCTCTCACTGCTCCGGGGCCTCTGACTTGGGCAGCACCTGCAAACACCAGGCAGCAGAGGGAGACCCCCTCACGTCCCTCTGTAAAGGACCGGAGACACTTGGTCTTCCCCTTTTATTTCACTAATGAGATATGGTTTCAAAAGAAATTCAGCCTTGGCTAAAATATGTCATCAAATTGGCTTTTCCTATTTCGTTTATACTAAGAGAAATTAACAGTCTCCGAACCTAATAGGCCACCGCAGTGGGTAGTTTTTATTAAAACACAGGTCACATAATGTCACCCTCTAACTGAATGTCTTCCAGGCTTCCCACCGCACTCGGAACCTAATCCGCGCTCTCTGACACGGCCCGAAGGCAGGGTGCCGCAGCTCCGCGTGCACAGTCCCTGCTGACCTTACTCTCCCTCCGCAGTGATCAGCGGGGGCCCCTCCTCACCCCTCCGCTCTTTGCTGCGTTTCCCATCTCAGACTATAGGTTCTGTGATCACCCTCCAAATGAGGCCCAGTTCATTCCCCAGCCCACCCCGGCTCCCACTAGGCTACTAGCATTTCAGATCCCGGAGGGCACCAAATTCTTTCCTGCCGGCACATCTTCTCACATTCCTCCAGGTCTTTCCTAGGATGATTGTTACCTGTCATCCAGATCTCGGCTTATTTCCTCAAAAAGGTCTTGGATTTCCCCAAACTAAATGTTGACCTCTACTCCATTCTTCCCTCTTATAGTGTCTTGCTCTTTACCATCATAGCTATTATCACAATTTGCCATTTCACACACGCACACACATGCACACAATCAGGTGTTTAGGGTAAGTCTTTCTCATTTCCATGCTGTAAGCTTGAAAAGGTTAGCTATTTTGCACATAATATTTGAATTCTAGCTCCCAAATCCACTGTCTAGGCATCTTGTCCTCATTTCAGAGATGAGATTTAAGGACACAAGAAGCTTGCCAGTTATGGATGGAGCTGATATTAGAACCTAAGTTCATCAACTTCATGTCTCACACATTCGCCTGTACCATGCCGATCTGATAGCTTAGGTGGACACTCAGCCGTTTCGCTGTTGTCTGCCTCAAGGGTACAGGAGCGGCAATGTGAAAAGAGGTTTCTTGGCCAAGTTTATACTTCCTTTGAAAACGAGGAGACCTAATATTCTCTGTGACCTGGAGCTAAAATTCCTTACCTACTACCATGATCCACGCAGGTGAGGCAGCTCTTTCTTCTTGGGCTGTCACTTTTTAGTTCAGTGATGTTAGAAAACAATAAATAACTATTAGTGTATCTTGTGACTGCTAGCAATACACATATGCTTGGTTGATTTAATCTAAGGAGCTAAGAAGCAAAACTTTTTATTCCTAGAACCTTGTGTAATGCCAGGTGCATATTAATTAGACATAATGAATACTGACTAAAAGTTATTTTCATGCATTATGATATATACTTAATGTGATATATTAAAATAATATATGTTAGAGAGTGATCTTTATATATACATTCAGTGTACTAAAGAAATAAACATCAATTTTAGGACACCTGGATTTAAAAATCTCTGGCTTGTTTACCTAAGCAGAAATGTATTTAAGGCTTTTGCAATTAAAAAAAAAGGCTAATTGATAAGAAAGCACATTTATATATACCATGTAGTTTTCTTACAGAAGGTTAACAAAGATTAGTCATAGAGTCTATTGTTTTGCTATTTAGAAAGAACATCACAGATTTATTTAGATATTCTCTGATGAAAATAATTTTTGAACAGATTTATGTATAATAGCGGCATGAAGATCCTTGATGAAGTAATACAAGTTTTGAGAGGCTAGAGAATTGGGAGAGATTTATGTTTAAGTCAGCTAACATGATTGGATCAAAATTACTTCCATCTTGTGTTTTTCTGATAGGAAGATTCTCATGTTGGATGTGTGCAGCCGCCACGTCATGCTGCGATGCCCCCCTAGTGGACAACTCCAAGCATATCTATGTCCTGGTGCGACTGGCCTTCAGCTATTTAGACATACTGTTTACAGCGCCATTAGCACACTGGTCATTTTTATCCTACCACACAGGGCAGGTGCTAATGAACCATTCACGGTGCATGTTTCCCAGGAAGCACAGTCCTTTACACCAGAAGTCCCTTGAGAAAAGTGCCTTTCCTAGCTTTACAATACAGGATACGATTAAAGCCTCTCTGGGAAACTGCTGAATCCACTGAACAAACAGCTCTGACCGGTGATGGTAATTAAAATAACTTGGTTGAGGAACAAAAGCATTTACTTACTTAGATAATCTTCAGAAGGTGATTTAGTTTCTCTCGGGGAGGACAAGGGAACACAAATCCATTTTCTCACATTTTTAGTGTTCATTGGGACAGGAAAATAAGGCCCAATTAAACTAGTAATGTTGGCAAAAGCACGACTTCAACCTAAGCCTGTCAGGCTAAGCACACCACCCTTTGTTAAATGTAATTTACACCTTAACAACCATACGCCTGGAGGTGCCTGGCTAGACAGGCATGCCTCAGTTAAGTAATAGTAATGACAGCAAAGTAATGTAAAAACTGTAAAAATGTGAAATGCAAAAAAATGTAAAAAAAATTATGATCAAGTTTGATTATTGTTATAAAAGAATGTCCTTAGTTTTTTTTGACACAATATTGAACTTCTGCAGATGTGTTTGGTTCAGATAGCCTGATTAAGAAAAAAAGCTTTTTTGAAGGTCTTATTTCTTAATGGGATCATGGTAGTCTGTGGTAATTTTCTTTTTAAAAATATGACTATTCCCATATTCTCTAGCTCAATATTATGTCATTTTGCATTTATTAAATAATTTCATAGTATATTTAGCAACTGGGGAAAAATCAACTCTTTTGTCAAGAAAAAATAATGTATATGAGGTATGTGATTTTCTGTAAAGTAGCCTGCAAATGTTGCAAGGAGAACTAGTACTCCCTAGGGGGCTGATGGGTGGTAAAACCAACCTTAGATTATTTTAGCAGTTGTGGTCTAACAGTTACTAGAACACAGATGCAGGTCTGAGAGAAGGCGATTCAGTTGTATAACAAACTAGCATCACAGGGCACCCTGACTATTTAAACCTAACACCTTATCATGATAGGCTTGCAGTAAGAGATTAGGAGAGTAAACAATATTGAATATATGTATTCAACAAATAAAAGTGGAAGTTGATTTCATAAATAATTGTATATGCATACATCTAGAGCAGTGCTTCTCAGTTAGGAGTGGGTTTGTCTCCCGAGGGACATTTGACAATGACTAGAGATATTTCTCGTTGTTATAATTGAGAGGGGTGCTAGTGGCATCTAGTGGGTATAGTCCGGCGATGCCGATAAACATCCTACATTGCCACAAAGCAGCCTTCCACAAAGAAGAGTTATCCAACCTAAAATGTCAATAGTGTCGAGGTTAAGAAAGTCTGATATAACATAATAATTTGCTGAGAAGTTGATTTTGTTTCTTGTTTTTCGAGTATTTTTGATTTCCACATTTAACAAGGTCATCAGATCTCCCTGGTGCTAGACTATTTGAGAATCTAGGATATGTCACTAACTAGCTGTGTGACCTTGGGCATGATCCTCAACCTGTCTTGTCCTTGGTTTTCTCACCCATAAAAGATCTCCCCATTTTCAGTTTTAAATGACTTTTCTTTTATAAAAGTCTAAGCTCATTGAGGAAGAATAGTAGTCATGGTAGGAATGAGGCTGGGAGTGAGGGTAAGGGAAAGAGAAAGTGCCCAGCTGTGAGCTGGGGCTAGAGAGCAAGAGACGGATCCTCAAAGGAGGCAGGGGGCTGAGTAGGCCCGAGGTACTCTCACACCACCACCGGGAAAGGGCGGGAAGTTAGGGGAACGGCTGCATAGCTCAGCGGTGTGTCTAGGTCAAGTGCTGGGAAGGATTCCCACGCCCAGGAGCACACAGGAAGTAACAGAGACACCGCCGCCATCCATGACAGCCAAACAAAGCCAAGCTTAGTGGAAGTCCCCAAACATCCTCATAGGTCCCTGGGGGCCTCAGAGACTGGGGTGACCAGGAGGGACAGGCGGGTGAAGGAATAATAGTAGCTGGATTTCCAGGGGACCCAGGAGAACGGAGGTCTGGAATCAGATTACACTTGATTTGAGAAAAATGAATGATGAAATATTTCTTGCAATCCAGAGTTGCAAACCATATCCACTGTGTAGCCATCTCTGTATCATTTGCAACAACTATTAGTATTGACTAACTTCCTACAACACTTGTTTGAGGATCAATTCTTAAGTCATCTGATATAAACCACAACATCACTTTCTAAATGTGATCAGAGCCATAGAAAATTCTTGTTGACTGTGATATTTGGTATCTCCCACTACAAAGGCATTTTAAAAGAAAGATATCTTTTAGATGAAAATGGACAGATAATGAAATAGCAAAACACAAAATGGTTATTTGCTTAAACTTCTCTGAGCATCCAGGTCACAAACATCTTGTTTAAATATAATTTTCTGTCTAGAAATTTCAAAAAAAGTGAATTAACAGAAAATGGGGGGATAAAAAATAAAAGACTGAATTATTGAGCAACTTGGGAAGTTTTTACTGAAACAAGTATTACGTGTTCAGTGTTATTCATTGGTTCCTTACCACAAACGCAGTTGGCTAGGAGTTTTCACAGCTTCTTTCTTATTTTATAGAAAAGGGCAGAACGTTTTTCATACAATTATTTTATTGTGTTTATACATTTTTTATCAAAAGGCTATGAGAAATCTAATAAAAACAAATAAAAATATCCCAAACTAAAATTTAACAACAGGCAGAATTTATGCTCTGTCCTCAATGTGTAACAAATTAAAATATGAAGTTTCAGGGAATCCAGTATACAAATATTCTAATATCGTAACTTATTATTATTCAGTGACTAGCACATTCATGTATAGTTTAAATATTAATGACAGCACCCAGGAAAGCCTTCAGAGATAGGTCCTAATTCTTAGTTTGCCTACAAGTTTTCCCACTGTCACCACCTGTTAATTCTTAAACATGAATGCTTCTGCCTTAATATATGCCACTTTGTAATTTTAAATACATTTCTCACACTCATTTGTATATATAGATGACAAAGATGTGAGTGCAGATGCGAGAGGAGTCATGCGATTACCCTTCTCATTACTTTCATAATTCACTGCAGGATGGAACTAGGGACGGCAGCCATGGGAAAATCTTAGTTATAGTTTGAAGATCTGTAAGCCATTGTAAGAGATGATAAAATATTTTTAAAAATTGGATAAAAGTCACAGATTTGTCATAACTGATCCATAGCCAAAGGCCCATTGTCAAATGAGACTTTTTTCCCCCTTAAAGTATTAAGAAAATATGATTATGGAGACAGAAGGTAAGGACATTTTACTTGACTGATAATTGGCACACTCTAGTTATGATGTGTGTAATTAAACCTATAAAAATAACTTGTTTAATGTCATCTGAGCGAAGCTATATAAGATGGGTTTTTCAATGCCTACTTTGCTCAACAAGAATTAACTTATGTTGATATATTGGCGTGGTCTAAATTTAATTTCAGAAAATACTATAACAGTTTCCTAGTCATGACCCATATCTTTCAACTAAATGAAACAGAATTTAAGTATACCAGAAACATTTAAATTCCCTAAAGTTCAGTACAGCTGAATTGCATATGCATGTTCCCCAACATGTGTGTGTGTGTGCCATCTTCTTTACAGAGGTCAGCAATTTTTTGTTATCTTTTTTTGAGGACAACATCTGGGTTCTGGAAAATTTTCATTTTGAGAATACCATGGAAATGAGTTCATTCGGAGCATATTCTTCCTGTTGGAACTGTTGTCATGAGAACGGATATGCAATGTAACACAAAGCCTTTTTATTTTTTAACAAAAAATGCAATAGGGAAAGAGCAGTAAAAGAATGAAATGAATTACACTTTGAATTCTATGGTTGTCTATTCTTATGAAGACATCTGAATAAAGCTAAACATAAGAATGAGCTGCAGAAAAAATTTAAAAACTGCATAGTGATCATTTATTCATGAGCCCACACATAACGTATATCAAAAAAGGTTATGACTTCCTTTGAAAGAGGTCAGTTATATCTAGACTCTCATTACAAGTTCCAATCTGTTCAATAAATCAGATATGGCACCAGGTAAACTCTTTTCTACCAAGTAATCAGTACAAAATAACTGATGCTCTATTTTCTATCTGGGCTCTACTAGCCTACCTCTGTAGCCCAGTTGTTCACTGACCTGTGCCTTAACATCACCTTATACTCATGGTGACATGAATGGTTGGCTTCTGTTTGCCCAGGGAATGTGGCCTAAATCACAATGCCCAAGACCTCTGGGCCCCCAATGACATGTATTTAGATGGATGCTTCTTAAAAGCTAAAACACAGTATAGACACAAGTTGGTGTTTCTTGAAAGAAGTTTCACATGTAGATGGAAAACACTGAACATGTACAAAAATACACATATTTCAAATGTATTTGTGGGCTTATTCTAAGGTACTCACCAGACTGACTTATTTAACCTTATTTATAAGAATTTCAGGAAGTGTTTCTCTGCTGGTAGGGATTGCTTTACCTAGTTCACTAGAGCAAATTAAAATTATTCTAAAGAAAAGTATCAAACTGACTATGTCAATTTTGTATTTAAATATTTTTAAGATGGAGACTCAGTATATTGTTAGAAGACAATATAATATTCATGCTGGAGTAAACTGCCTGGTTCAAATCCCATTCTACTCTCACTAACTCAATGATACCAGACAAGTGTTTTAATTCTCTATGCTTCATTTTCTATTGTGTCAAATGGGATGTCTCATAGGGCTTTAAGAGATTAAGTATGTTTATATATCAAAAAACATTTAGAACAGTACCCAGCACATAGGAGGTACCATATAAATGTTTCCTGTATAGTATGGTAAATAGAAGTAAAAAATCGCTTTCTTTTGGTCTATTTTCATAAGATAAGAATGGCAAATGAAAACCCCAATGATTCAGTGTCATTTCCACCCCGACTCTGGTATTTACCTCTTTGACCCACTGTTGTACAGCCCACATTCATGACACAGACTATCTGCTATTTGCAGTCATAGCTCTAATGATCTTCAGTTCTTACAAAAAACCTTCTAACTCAAAACCAAGCAATAAAATTGTTTTAAGAAAAACTGTAGGTAAAACTTCATTTGGCTGTGTTAGAGAACTTCATGAACAACAATCGATGCATGCTATGCACACTGTTCCCCAGTGAACCAGTCTTTCATTCTGCAAGTACTTTAGATTACTTGAGGGGAGTTACAGGACACTGAAAGTGGTCACACCCAAGCTGCCCTTAATCTGGGGAATAGTGGAGGAAATGAAATTTCATTTTGAAACACGGCACACTCTATCACCTGTCCCCAGGGTCGTAACAGCTCATCGTGTGGTTTCCAGGTGTCTGGGGACACTTGTCCAGACCTGCAGCCGGGACTTTATCCCTCCCCCTTCTCCTCTCCCCCTTCCTTACCTCGCCCTTCCACTCTCCCTTCCATCCTTTCTTCCTTCTTTCCTGCCTTTCATTAAATCTACATTCTTTAAGAAGGAAATTGGACTTAAAGGCCTTTAAAGGCCAAACATTTAACAGTAATTATCTTTCTGGAATTATTATACACATTTTTAAGGCACCATTAGAAGAAGTTCTAGCAAGGGGAACAGGATCAGGGCCTCAGCTTATTTGAAATTTGGAGTCAGTATGTGATGGAGGACAGTTCTGCTTATGTTCCCATTGGCTGTAAGGGCCCAAAGCGTTAAATGCAGGAGGAAGTCAAGTGTTTTCCTGTAGAAAAAGCTTCCCAGTTACTAATTAGAATATGGGAGAATTTAGATTTTCCCTTTCTTTCAAGCTGTCTCAAAACAAAAGCAACTTTTCTTATGGATCTAAGTCACAGAAAAAAAAATTAGTCTAGAGAAGCATGCCTTTTTTTTCCATTTTTTAAGCTAGATGCTGAAATTCAGGGCCTGTAGATGCTACTGTCTCTCTGGCTATCATTTTGAGTACAAAGAACCTGATATATATCGCAGTAAATTGAATATACCTCTCAATTATTCGACAGAATAAACAGAAGCATAAAACAGACAGAATTTGTTGGAGGTTATCCGTGCCTTGGCGTATAAATGACTTTTGGGGATTCATTCTGAAGACACTATTTTCTCAGTGAAAACTTTATGGATTGGAACAAATGTTTTCTGGTTTTTATTTTTTAGTTACTCTGCACCCAGTTACAACCCTCAAGGTGAATAATGAACAATATGTGTGTTTCTCAGAATATAGAGGACAAAAACAATCAGAATAAAAAAGTAAGGAAAAATAAAAGAGAAAGTTAGTACACGAGGTACATTTAAGAATTATATATGTACTGTAGGGGCTAAGGGCAGGCTGTCCCACAATGTGCCACTTTCATATATTGATTATTTTTTATTAAAATTACTTAACAAATGGCTAGTACAAGAAGAAAACCCTGACCCCCCTTTGTCACCAGGAAGCAGGAAGTCAGTCTCCCAAGTGAAACGTACCCTCCCTGTGCCAGAAGGTGAAGACTTACCTTATCACCAGAGAGGGGGAACTCAGAGCCTAGAAAGCTATGTAAATAAACTTGGTTACTTTTACTAATTTACTACTGCAGTCCAAATTCACTTTAAGATTCCTTACTAATTAAAGCTTCTCAATATAGATTTTATGTGTCCTGTTAATTTCTCACAGATTTGTCTCTTTGCCTAAAAAAGCATGAAAACTGCTTGCCTTAGTCATTTCTTGAGGTCTCAGTTTTATTATTGGGCTTCCGTGTGCATGTAATCAAACTTTGTTTTGCCTCCTTCTAATGTCTCACGTCAGTTTGATTCTTGACCAGCTAGAAGAAGATGGAAGGTTGGAGGGAAATTGCTCCTCCCCAACAGTACACAGAAAGATTACAGGAACTTAGGTGCCACAGGGGGAAACCACATACACACATGTGTCTCTGCAAATGGGTACCAATGACAAAAGTTAAAACAATATCTAGAGGGAGAACAGTACAAGTTGTTTTTTCATAGGAAATACCATTACTTAGTATGTTCCCCTGTAAATGAACTAATGTGTTTACCTATGAGGTTTTGTAAACCTAATAATAAGGTTTACAAAATTGACTTTAAAAGTAGTTTCTACATATGGAATTACTCCACTTTTTCCTACCCTGTTCTTTATGGATATTTATGCAAGAACCGTACATATTCACATAAAGAAACAAAGGACTGAAAAATGTTGCATATTCCCTGTGTAAATCTCTGTGAGTGATGTCATTAAGTCTGATTTTCTTAATTCAGCTTACATAATGCTGGGCAAGGAATGGCTAAGCAGAATCAGCCATGGGCCTGGTTCACGCCAGGGTACCACGTTGCATTGAACTGGTGATGGAGACCATGTGTCTGCCTTGTGGGAATGAAGGAAGTCTATCCATCTCAGACCCCCATTTGGCAAATACAAACATATTCCAAGTACATATATTTTGGGGAGAATCAATACATAAGTACCTAGTAGGAGCAAATGCGGCATTGAGAGAAGTAAGGAAGGCCACCTTTTTGTGGAACATACTGGAAAGAAGCAATGCCTCCCTAGGATATTATGGGACAGTTTTATTTAAAAGGAACTTTAATGCATAAGCAACAAAGAGGGACTTTCCGCTAATAATAACACGTCAGGGGGCCGTCAAACACATATTTGGCATACAGAGAGAAGGAAATCAGCATTAGACATAGGTTTTCACCAAATATGAAAGCAGACGATTTAGGGCCCATCAGAACAGAAGCTGCTACTCCCTTAGGCAATTCGACTATATTGTCTCACCAGTTCCTTAGGTTAACTTTCAAAAGGGCTTCCAATCTCATCACTATACTTTGGACTGGATCATTCTTTGTTGTGATTTGTAGGTTGTTTACTATCACTGCTGTTTTCTACATGCCAGTGATACCTCCATGCCAGTAAATCTCTCCAGAGATTACCCTGTGTCCCTCGGGGAGCAACGTCACCCTCAGTGAACCATTGGAAGGAACTGGGTGCTGATAACAGAATTGCACACATCATCATGTTAAGGAGGTAGCCATTTTAAACTATGCTAATTAAAAGATTCTCAAATACCAGTTCTCCGAGAGGACACTGGTGCTGATGAAATTTTCATTAAATGGGATAAAATGAGAAAAGTAAGGATAGCATGGTGACTTTTTGTCATAAGTAAATGTTAATATTTTCTTAATTTAATTTTTGAAAGTTATCCTTTTATGTAAAAGTGTCCTTTCTTTAATGTCCTTATGGTGATAAAACACCCCTTTATTAGAAATTTTTCTAGTACAATAAGAAGTTGATAGCCATTTGTTGGGAGCCTATGACCTCCCAAGTTAATACATAGTAAGTATGAGTATATATCTTGAAGGTCAGAACATGATTCTGCTAAATGTGCTACTTTGGTATGTGCACTATTTGTGCTTAGGCAACTGAGACCCTGTGGGCTTAAGAGAAATTTTGCCACTCCCCTAATTATCTAGAAAAATCTAAATTGGGTGTCTTTCCCAGAATAAGAGTTTTTACTAGAGGTAAAATTTCCCTGAATAGCCCATATGTATGGCAGGACAAGCAGGTAATTACCAAACACTCACTCTGTCTATGGCCCTCTGAGCGGCCCTCCTCCCCTTTGAGGTCTCAGGACCCTTCTCATTCCTTAGCTCAGGATGGTTTATATATCTCATTTTACCTTTTTGTCTCTGAACTTCTCATGTATGTGGGGTTCCCATATGTATTTCATTAAATTTGATTTTATCCTGTAAATCTGTTTCATGCTAGTTTAATTCTTAGACCATCCAGAAGAAACTTTGAAGGGTAGGAGAACATTTTTTCACCCCAAGCATCACATAGTGTGGCTGCATTCATTCTCAAAAACATTATTTTGCTGTCTTCACAGAGTCCAAAGTAAATCATACGTGAACTGGGTGGTATGTTTCAGTCATGATTCTGCTGCTCAAGTAGTAAAACTCAGGTCAGTTGCACCCCTACTTTAGTTACGGTTTTATGTGTGTGTACATGTATATAAAGTACAGAGTAAAATAAAGAACTGGAAAGTAATTGATAAAGTGGAGGCAGTCTAGTCAATTCAGAAATTATTCACTGAGTAATTCAAGAAAATAATCTATTTTACCTAAACGATCTAAATCCACCTGTGTATATGAGGCTACAGAATATCTGGTTTTAATGCCAATATAATTAAATTTTTACCATTTATTTTCATATAGATTACCAAACTATTTCATTTAAAATAACTCATAAATGTTTAAGGATTTTTTACCTTTTTCTGAGGGTTTTTTGAGGGAGGACTGTAAATTTTTAGCTATTGTGAATATATTGGTGTATTAAAATATTCTAGGAAAAACCTCCAAAGTGCTCAGTATATTCAGATTTTTCCAACATCTGCAGCAGCCTACATTACACACACACACACACACACACACACACTCACGTTAAAAAACAAAAAAATAGGAGGGTGGAGCCAAGATGGTGGCGTGAGTAGAGCAGCAGAAATCTCCTCCCCAAACCACATATATCTATGAAAATATAACAAAGACAACCCTTCCTAGAATAAAGACCAGAGGACACAGGACAACATCCAGACCACATCCATACCTGCGAAAACCTAGCGTTTCATAAAGGGGGTAAGATACAAGCCCCGGCCCCGCGGGAGCCGAGCGCCCCTCCCCCCAGCTCCCGGCGGGAGAAGAGCAGGCAGAGCGGGAGGGAGACGGAGCCCAGGGCTGCCGAACACCCAGCCCCAGCCATCCGGGCCAGAGCGCAGACACAGGACGTGCCCAGGGGGCCCTGGATGCTAGGGAAACAGGGCAGCGAGAACAGTAAGCGGGCACCGGAGGCCGGGCGCCAGAGGACATAAGAAGAGCAAACGGCCATTTTTTTTTTTTTCTGTTTTGTTTTGGCGAGCGCTTTTTGGAAGTCTTAAAGGGATAGGGACCCCAATACTAGGGAAACAGGGCAAAAAGAATGGTGAGCAGATGCCTGAGGCTGGTGCCGGAGAATAAAGAAAAACAAGCGGACATTTTTTATTTTATTTTTTATTTTTTTAATTAAAAAAAATTTTTTTTTTTTTGTGACCGTTGTTTTGTTTTGGCGGGTGCTTTTTGGAAGTCTTAAAGGGGCAGGGCGGGACACTTAATCCAGAGGTAGGGAATCCGGGGATCTCTGGGCACCCTAACCCCTGGGCTGCAGGGAGCAGGGAGGCCCCTTACGGAGATAAATAGCCTCCGAGCAGCTCCTGCTCCAACGCGACTCCACCATTTTGGAGCAGCTGCCCGAGCCAGGCCACGCCCACAGCAACAGCGGAGATTAACTCCATAGCAGCCGGGCAGGAGGCAGAAACCCTGTCTGCGCGCAGCTGCGCAGCACAAGCCACTAGAGGCCGCTGTTCTCCCAGGAGAGGAGGGCCACAAACCAACAAGAAAGGAAGTCCTTCCAGCCGTCACTGGTCCCAGTTCTGCAGACTATTCCTATCACCATGAAAAGGCAAAGCTACAGGCAGACAAAGATCACAGAGACAACACCAGAGAAGGAGACAGACCTAACCAGTCTTCCTGACAAAGAATTCAAAATAAGAATCATAAACATGCTGACAGAGATGCAGAGAAATACGCAAGAGAAATGGGATGAAGTCCGGAGGGAGATCACAGATGCCAGAAAGGAGATCACAGAAATGAAACAAACTCTGGAAGGATTTATAAGCAGAATGGATAAGATGCAAGAGGCCATTGATGGAATTGAAACCAGAGAACAGGAATGCATAGAAGCTGTCATAGAGAGAGATAAAAGGATCTCCAGGAATGAAACAATATTAAGAGAACTGTGTGACCAATCCAAAAGGAACAATATCCATATTATAGGGGTACCAGAAGAAGAAGAGAGAGAAAAGGGATGGAAAGTATCTTGGAAGAAATAATTGCTGAAAACTTCCCCAAACTGGGGGAGGAAATAATCGAACAGACCACAGAAATACACAGAACCCCCAACAGAAAGGATCCAAGGAGGACAACACCAAGACACATAATAATTAAAATGGCAAAGATCAAGGACAAGGAAAGAGTTTTAAAGGCAGCTAGAGAGAAAAAGGTCACCTATAAAGGAAAATCCATCAGGCTAACGACAGAGTTCTCAACAGAAACCCTACAGGCCAGAAGAGAATGGCATGATATATTTAATGCAATGAAACAGAAGGGCTTTGAACCAAGGATACTGTATCCAGCACGACTATCATTTAAATATGATGGTGGGATTAAATAATTCCCAGACAAACAAAAGCTGAGGGAATTTGCTTCCCACAAACCACCTCTACAGGACATCTTACAGGGACTGCTCTAGATGGGAGCACTCCCAGAAAGAGCACAGAACAAAACACCCAAAGTATGAAGAATGGAGGAGGAGGAATTAGAAGGGAGAGAAGAAAAGAATCTCCAGACAGTGTATATAACAGCTCAATAAGCGAGCTAAGTTAGGCAGTAAGATACTAAAGAGGCTAACCTTGAACCTTTGGTAACCATGAATTTAAAGCCTGCAAAGGCAATAAGTACATAACTTTCAGTAGTCACCCTAAATGTTAATGGACTGAATGCACCAATCAAAAGACACAGAGTAATAGAATGGATAAAAAAGCAAGACCCATCTATATGCTGCTTACAAGAAACTCACCTCAAACACAAAGACATGTACAGACTAAAAGTCAAGGGATGGAAAAACATATTTCAGGCAAACAACAGCGAGAAGAAAGCAGGGGTTGCAGTACTAATATCAGACAAAATAGACTTCAAAACAAAGAAAGTAACAAGAGATAAAGAAGGACACTTCATAATGATAAAGGGCTCAGTCCAACAAGAGGATATAACCATTATAAATATATATGCACCCAACACAGGAGCACCAGCATATGTGAAACAAATACTAACAGAACTAAAGGGGGATATAGACTGCAATGCATTCATTCTAGGAGACTTCAACACACCACTCACCCCAAAGGATAGATCCACTGGGCAGAAAATAAGTAAGGACACGGAAGCACTGAACAACACAGTAGAGCAGATGGACCTAATAGACATCTATAGAACTCTACATCCAAAAGCAGCGGGATATACATTCTTCTCAAGTGCACATGGAACATTCTCCAGAATAGACCACATACTAGGCCACAAAAAAAGCCTCAGTAAATTCCAAAAGATTGAAATCCTACCAACCAACTTTTCAGACCACAAAGGCATAAAACTAGAAATAAACTGTACAAAGAAAGCAAAAAGGCTCACAAACACATGGAGGCTTAACAACACGCTCCTAAATAATCAATGGATCAATGACCAAATCAAAATGGAGATCCAACAACATATGGAAACAAATGACAACAACAACACTAAGCCCCAACTTCTGTGGGACACAGCAAAAGCAGTCTTAAGAGGAAAGTATATAGCAATCCAAGCATATTTAAAAAAGGAAGAACAATCTCAAATGAATGGTCTAATGTCATGATTATCGAAATTGGAAAAAGAAGAACAAATGAGGCCTGAGGTCAGCAGAAGGAGGGACATAATAAAGATCAAAGAAGAAATAAATAAACTTGAGAAGAATAAAGCATTAGCAAAAATCAATGAAACCAAGAGCTGGTTCTTCGAGAAAATAAAAAAAATAGATAAGCCTCTAGCCAGACTTATTAAGAGGAAAAGAGAGTCAACACAAATCAACAGTATCAGAAACGAGAAAGGAAAAACCACGACGGACCCCACAGAAATACAAAGAATTATTAGAGAATACTATGAAAACCTATATGCTAATAAGCTGAGAAACATAGGAGAAATGGACAACTTCCTAGAAAAATACAACCTTCCAAGACTGACCCAGAAAGAAACAGAAAATCTAAACAGACCAATTATCAGCAACGAAATTGAAGCGGTAATCAAAAAACTACCAAAGAACAAAACCCCCAGGCCAGATGGATTTACCTTGGAATTTTATCAGACATACAGGGAAGACACAGTACCCAATCTCCTTAAAGTTTTCCAAAAAATAGAGGAGGAGGGGATACTCCCAAACTCATTCTATGAAGCTAACATCACCCTAATACCTAAACCAGGCAAAGACTCCACCAAAAAAGAAAACTACAGACCAATATCCCTGATGAACGTAGATGCAAAAGTACTCAACAAAATATTAGCAAACCGAATTCAAAAATACATCAAAAGGATCATAAACCATGACCAAGTGGGATTCATCCCAGGGATGCAAGGATGGTACAACATTCGAAAGTCCATCAACATCATCCACCACATCAACAAAAAGAAAGACAAAAACCACATGATCATCTCCATAGATGCTGAAAAAGCATTTGACAAAGTTCTACATCCATTCATGATAAAAACTCTCAGCAAAATGGGAATAGAGGGCAAGTACCTCAACATAATAAAGGCCATCTATGATAAACCCACAGCCAACATTATATTGAACAGCAAGAAGCTGAAAGCTTCTTTCCTCTGACATCAGAACTAGACAGGGATGCCCACTCTCCCCGCTGTTATTTAACATAGTACTGGAGGTCCTAGCCACGGCACGCAGACAAAACAAAAAATATAAGGAATCCAGATTGGTAAAGAAGTAGTTAAAATGTCACTATTTGCAGATGACATGATACTGTATATAAAAAACCCTAAAGACTCCACCCCAGAACTACTAGAACTGATATCGGAATACAGCAAAGTTGCAGGATACAAAATCAACACACAGAAATCTGTGGCTTTCCTATACACTAACAATGAACCAACAGAAAGAGAAATCAGGAAAACAACTCCATTACCAATTGCATAAAAAAAAAAAATACCTAGGAATAAACCTAACCAAAGAAGTGAAAGACTTATACTCTGAAAACTACAAGTCACTCTTAAGAGAAATTAAAGGGGACACTAACAGATGGAAACTCATCCCATGCTCGTGGCTAGGAAGAATTAATATCGTCAAAATGGCCATCCTGCCCAAAGCAATATACAGATTTGATGCAATTCCTATGAAACTACCAGCAACATTCTTCAATGAACTGAAACAAATAATTCAAAAATTCATATGGAAACACCAAAGACCCCGAATAGCCAAAGCAATTCTGAGAAAGAAGAATAAAGTAGGGGGGATCTCACTTCCCAACTTCAAGCTCTACTATAAAGCCATAGTAATCAAGACAATTTGGTACTGGCACAAGAACAGAGCCACAGACCAATGGAACAGACTAGAGAATCCAGACATCAATCCAGACATATATGGTCAATTAATATTTGATAAAGGAGCCATGGACATACAATGGCGAAATGACAGTCTCTTCAACAGATGGAGCTGGCAAAACTGGACAGCTACGTGTAGGAGAATGAAACTGGACCATTGTCTAACCCCATATACAAAAGTAAACTCAAAATGGATCAAAGACCTGTATGTAAGTCATGAAACCATTAAACTCTTGGAAGAAAACATAGGCAAAAACCTCTTAGACATAAACATGAGTGACCTCTTCTTGAACATGTCTCCCCGGGCAAGGAAAACAACAGCAAAAATGAACAAGTGGGACTATATTAAGCTGAAACGCTTCTGTACAGCAAAAGACACCATCAATAGAACAAAAAGGAACCCTACAGTATGGGAGAATATATTTGAAAATGACACATCCGATAAAGGCTTGACGTCCAGAATATATAAAGAGCTCACACGCCTCAACAAACAAAAAACAAATAACCCAATTAAAAAATTGGCAGAGGAACTGAACAGACGGTTCTCCAAAAAAGAAATACAGATGGCCAACAGACAGATGAAAAGATGCTCCACATCGCTAATTATCAGAGAAATGCAAATTAAAACTACAATGAGGTATCACCTCACACCAGTAAGGATGGCTGCCATCCAAAAGACAAACAACAACAAATGTTAGTGAGGCTGTGGAGAAAGGGGAACCCTCCTACACTGCTGGTGGGAATGTAAATTAGTTCAACCATTGTGGAAAGCAGTATGGAGGTACATCAAAATGCTCAAAACAGACTTACCATTTGACCCAGGAATTGCACTCCTAGGAATTTACCCTAAGAATGCAGCAGTCAAGTATGAGAAAGATCAGTGCACCCCTATGTTTATTGCAGCACTATTTACAATAGCCAAGAATTGGAAGCAACCTAAATGTCCATCGATAGATGAATGGATAAAGAAGAGGTGGTACATATACAAAATGGAATACTACTCAGCCATAAGAAGAGGGCAAGTCCTACCATTTGCAGCAACATGGATGGAGCTGGACGGTATTATGCTCAGTGAAACAAGCCAAGCGGAGAAAGAGAAATACCAAATGATTTCACTAATCTTTGGAATATAAGAACAAAGGAAAAACTGAAGGAACAAAACAGCAGCAGAATCACAGAACTCAAGAATGGACTAGCAGGTACCAAAGGGAAAGGGACTGGGGAGGATGGGTGGGTAGGGAGGGATAAAGGGGGGGAAGAAGAAGGGGGGCATTAAGATTAGCATACATGGGGGGTGGGAGAAAGGGGAGGGCTGTACAATGCAGAGAAGGCAAGTAGTGATTCTACAACATTTTGCTATGCTGATGGACAGTGACTGTAAAGGGGTTCATAGGGGGGACCTGGTATAGGGGAGAGCCTAGTAAACATAATATTCGTCATGAAAGTGTAGATTAATGATACCAAAAAAAAAAAAAAAGGCATTTCCTGTGTGCTGATGTCTAATGAGTTCTACACAAGGGTATAACGGGCATATGAAAGCATAGGCAAAGGGCCTGTTTGTGTTTATACAGAGGATCAAAGCCTAATTGGGCTACCCCGAAAATCAACTAAGATACGATATGAAAAAGAACTTCCAACATCAGCACTCTCGGGAATACTCATGCCAGAAGATGATCATCAAAAAACCCCAACAAAGATCCACGCACTGCTACAGCTGTAGATGCACCCATCCCACCAGCTCCTGGACTTGCCATGGGAGTGAAGAAGGAGATATCTAAGCTGGCCTGTGCATACAGTAAAATAACAAATTTGACTGGATCTATACTGTTGGAACTCAACCAAGAATTAGGAGAAGTGAAAATTGTAGTGCTCCAAAATCTTACAACTACAGACTATTTACTGTTAAAAGAACATATGGGATGTGAACAGTCCCCAGGAATGGGTTGTTTTAATTTGTCTGATTTCTCTCAGACTGTTCAAGTTCAGTTGGACAATATCCACCATATCATAGATAAGTTTTCACAAATGCCTAAGGTGCCTAACTGGTTTTCTTGGTTTCACTGGAGATGGCTGGTAATTACAGGTATGCTTTGGTTATGTAACTATACTCCTATTATGTTAATGTGTGTGCACAATTTAATTAGTAGTTTAAACCTATACATGGTGAAGTTACTCTACAAGAAGATATGTCAAAGAAATAATCAACCTTCCCATGTTTTCTTACGCCTGCTACTTCTATAGCGTTTCTTCTTCCTTCCTAATTACAACCCTTAAATAGAATTCGTGCCTCATATCAAATTTACCGAGTATCATAATTCTTCCAAGTGGTAAAGATACCTCAAGACAAATGCTGGGCATAGAAGCCACAGGGCATTAATATGCAAAGAAGTAAAAAGCTAACCTTTTCAAACAATAAGGCTTCTCTCTCAGTTACCAACTTTAGATTTCCCTGTATGGCTCCGGAAGATGACTGGTTAGCCAGAGACAGGTAAGATTCCTCAAGGGAGGAACAACCTAAGACAGGCATAGTCGCAGGCGTGCCATCAGGTGAGAAATTGGGGATCAACAGAGGTGAGGCTTAGAACCTCACCCCTCCTGTTCTGAGAGAAATCTTCTGCATCCGTGGATGTTTTATTGCCCATGTCTAGCTTGGATTAACACATAGTCTACAGGCACACACCTGATCATCTACATTTGCTCTCTTACAACACAAAACTATGTTTTCTACCTTTATCTTGTATCTACCTACCACTTCAGCATTTTATTAAAAATAATCATAATAAAGAGAGAAATGTGGTATCCACATATAAATCAAGTATAAAAATCAAATGAGTATTCATATTTGAACTGACTGTTTATAGTTCATAATGCATGAGCAAAACCAAAAGTTTCTGTGATGACTGCCCTTGTACTGTTCACCATGTAACTTATTCACTATGTAAGAATTTGTTCTCCATGTAAGAACTTGTTCGTTATGCTTCAGAAGATTGTAGACTGATGAAAATTAGGCTTGGGGTGGATTAATGATTGTGCATTGAGCATTGACTCCCCTATACAGAATTTTATTGTTGTTAACAACCATTTGGTCAATAAATATGAGAGATGCCCTCACACACACACACACAAAAAAAGTACACACTTCCAATTGTAAAATAAATAAGTAACCAGGATGTAAAGTTTAGCATAAGGAATATAGTCAAAATATTGTACCAACTTGGTATGGTGATAGGTGGTACCTAGAATTATCATGTATATAAATGTTGAATCACTGTGTTGTACACCTGAAACTAATGTAATACTGTGTGTCAACTACCTTTCAATAAGAAATAAGTATCTACAAAAACAAAAAACAAAAAAATACAGGCCCAACATCGACTCACTTCAACTAGGCCAAGTCGCTTAACTGGGGACTTAATACTTAACCTAATTCAGTCTCAATCTACCTCAGAAATGCAGTCAGTCAGGAATTTTCTGGACTGCATCAATGAGGTAACCGTTACTCCAGGACATAAGATAGGTAAGCAAGAATGTTTGCCCTTCCCCTTAATTTCCTTCAGCACCAGGATGAATATCATCCCCTACCCCCAACTCTTTGCATCACATATCTTATATAAACAAAATGTACCCCTTTGAGGTCCTCTTTTTTGCCTGTCTCTTCAAGGACATTAAACTTTAGTGTGACTTAGGCCCTTCGGAACGTTTCTTTGAGTAGAAGCTATGTTTCCCAGGCTTAAATTCTCAGTTTGGCTCAAATAAAACTTCATCTTTATTTCAAGGTGATTTTAATGTTCTTTTCATCAGCACATAAATATGTACAATATATGCATATGGTTGGGGAGGAAAATTTTTCCTCCATCCTTCAACATTCTTTTGGTGGTCTAAGAATTAAATTGGCATGAGACAGATTAACAAAGAATATCACACAAAAGTTTAATCACATGCATACCTCCTGTATATATGGGAGAGACCCAGAAAAACAGTAGCTCCCCTGCATAGCCAAAGCCATCACTTTAAATAGCACCTCCAGCTAAACACAAAAGATATTGGGGAGGTGAGGCTGGCTATAGGGGGCTATCAAGAAAAGCACAGTAAACAAGGGTAAGGTTGTTAAGCAGATCTTGCCTTCTCCACTGATAAATTTCTAGAAATAAAGTGTCCTCATCCTTTTCTTCCTGGTGAGGGAGGGAATGCCCTGACAAATGGAGATTTCCCTCTTAAATGTACATGTCTCTTACAAAAGGACGGCTTCTACTTGGTTTTCAGAGCTTCTGCTGTTTGCATTTTCTTAAAAATAATCCACTGAAAATAATCAATATGTCTAATAAGCACATCTTGGGGTGGCAAAATTTGATGCCCTACAAAACCTATTTCTACCTCTTCTATTTATCTCTATCACATCATTTTGCAATGCAATAGCTCTATTATGCAGCCTTAAAAGAAGTAATGATGTTATTTTAGAGATGGTTTTGTAATTTAGTTATTCTTCTATTCTAGAGAAAAGTAGAATCTGAGACTAATTGTTTCAAGCACATAGACACGAGTGGTGAGGTATATTGCATTTGGCTATGTGGGACATGCTTCTCATTTAATAATTTCAGATGTAACAAAAAATGCAATGTGCTTTCAACAAAAGATTAATTAATTCATCCATGATCTAGCAGTTATTAAAAAAAAAACTTTAAGTGAAATGATTTGGCTTAAAGCAGTTCATTTAATAATACTGTCATTCATCTGAAATGTTTAAATCTATAGATTCATTTGTATTATTCTTATTTCCAATCTGATATGATAAATGACATTAACATGACCTATCTTGAAAAATTACTGAACATTCCTCAAGATAAAATGAAAATGAGTATGATATTTAACTCTCTTAACCAGTTACAGCTTTTAAAGGAAAATCACTTTCTTAGTGTTCTCTTTTACTCTAATGTTAGAGGACATTAGGTCAGCTTCCAGTATTTATATATGGTAAGAATTTAAATAGCTAACTCACAGAGAGAATGTGATTTCACTTTCTTTCAGACTCTATGCAAATTCCATTTGGATTCCTGAGAGACTGAGTGATTCACTCAACACTTCACTTGAAATGCAGTGTGTAGTGTGGTTAAAACACAGGAGAACAAAACCTCTGGGTACCTGAAGTGTTCCCTAAGATTACGTGAGGTGCTTGGAGGTCAGAAAGGCATTGCTATCTTTGGTGGAGAGAAACTGAGACTTAATGTATTTGGACAGGGTGTACCAGTGACTTTTAAAATTGGGTAGCAGCTATGAGAGCAGGGTTATATGAGTAGAAATGACCAGAACTAGAATTTTTATAAAGAAATGGTATTCAAAATTACATGGCTTGGGCTTAAGAAAATGTTAGCTTCTAGATTAAAAGACTAAGAACCTGCTACTTTAAAAAATAAGACAATGGGGGTAGCTGCCACAGTTTTTATTTAGAAGTAAGTTGGCAGCATCGAATGGTTAACATAATTGCTAATACTTCTCCTTTTCTGAGGGACAATGTGGATGTGCATGATAGAGGCATATAATAGACGATTTATTGAATAGGTGATGAGCAAGGAAAAGTTATCTTTCTTGAACAGAATACAATTGTATTCAATTGAAGCGAGTGCACATGGCTGTGGGACTTGGGTCGGTTTTACATCCTGGTGAAAGATATCATCACGTATAAATGGTAAATTAAATTGTAAACTTTTACATTTCTAGTGAAAAAATAAGGAAAGGTAAAATGTTCATTTATGACCTAAAGGGACTTCCAGACTTTGCCATATTAGAAACATCCTAACTGGAGTCTTTAAAAAGTTCTAGAAAGAAATGAAAAACACCAAAAATGCAACGTGAGTCAGAAAAACCATAGACAGACAATGAATACAAGTGCTGATTGTTATTGTCATTAAAGATGTTCTAGGCACTCTCATCTGTGGATTACTTAGCGCTCATTATTGATATCTGCTCTGTGCCTATGCAATGGTAGCAAACAAATCATCCAAACTAGTGATATAGGACATACAGAAGAAAAACATGAATACACAATATCACAGTACAAATAGCATGTGTGTGTGTGCATATGTGTGTATGTATGTATGTGTGCATATGTATGTATGTGTGTGCATGCGTATGTGGTCTATCATTCTGTGATACTGAAGCAGTAAACTGCAATGGGTATTTCTGTTTGCCTAGCTCTAGGAAACATTTTGTGATTGCTTTGTGAGGTGAATACATGTCTTTCACATGCCCAGAACTTGGGACCTAACAGTAAAAAGTCCTCACAGCACTGTGCTTTCTTCCAGACAGACAAAGCTATTAAAACATCTTGGCAAATAAGAAATCTTAGTGCTAAACCCCATTTTCTTAGCCTGAACTTTAAAATTATTCACCAATCAGTCTTCCCTGCCTTAGCATCATAGCTATCATTCTTTTCACTAGCTAAGTATGTTGGTTGTGCCTTAGAACATGTTTACTGTCCCCTCCTCAATGTATAAGCTGCTGTCAATCATGCCTCCCAAGACCCTCCCAGCCTGCACCTATACACACATTCAACCTTCACAAAATCCTATTCAATGGGGAAATGACAGCCTCTTCAACAGCTGTTGTTGGCAAAACTGGACAGCTACATGTAAGAGAATGAAACTGGATCACTGTCTAACCCCACACATAGAAGTAAACTCGAAATGGATCAAAGACGTGAATGTAAGTCATGAAACCATAAAACTCTTAGAAAAAAATATAGGCAAAAATCTCTTGGACATAAACATGAGCAACTTCTTCATGAACATATCTCCCCAGGCAAGGGAAACAAAAGTTAAGATAACAAGTGAGACTCTATCAAACTAAAAAGCTTCTGTACAGCAAAGGACACCATCAGCAGAACAAAAAGACATCCTACAGTATGGAAGAATATTTTCATATCCGATAAGGGGTTGACATTCAAAATATATCAAGAGCTCATGCAAAATATATAAAGAGCTCAACAAACAAAAAGCAAATAAGCCAATTAAAAATGGACAGAAGAGCTGAACAGACACTTCTCCAAAGAAGAAATTCAGATGGCCAACAGGCACATGAAAAGATGCTCCACATCACCAATCATCAGAGAAAAGCAAATTAAAACCACAATGAATATCACCTCACACCAGTTAGGATCGCCACCAACCAAAATACAAACAACAACAAATGTTGGCAAGGATGTAGAGAAAGGGGAACCCTCCTACACTGCTGGTGGGAATGTAAACTAGTTCAACCATTGTGAAAAGCAGTATGGAGGTTCCTCAAAAAACTCAAAATAGAAAGACCATTAGACCCAGGAATTCCACTCCTAGGAATTTAAGAATGCAAGAGTCCAGTTTGAAAAAGACATATGCACCCCTATGTTTATTGCAGCACTATTTACAATAGCCAAGAAATGGAAGCAACCTAAGTGTCCATCAGTAGATGAATGGATAAAGAAGAGGTGGTACATATGCAAAATGGAATATTATTCAGCCATAAGAAGAAAACAAATCCTACAATTTGCAACAACATGGATGGAGCTAGAGGGTATTATGCTCAGTGAAATAAGCCATGTGGAAAAAGACAAGTATCAGATGATTTCACTCATCTGTGGAGTATAAGAACAAAGAAAAAAAACTGAAGGAACAGAACAGCAGCAGACTCACAGAACCCAAGAATGGACTAACAGTTACCAAAGGGAAAGGGACTGGGAAGGATGGGTGGGAAGGGAGGGATAAGGGGGAAAAAGGGGCATTACGATTAGACACTCATAATGTAGCGGGGGGGCAAGGAAAAGGCTGTATATACAGAGAAGACAAGTAGTGATTCTATAGGATCTTACTATGCTGATGGATAGTGACTGTAATGGGGTATGTCAGGGGGACTTGATAATAAGGGGAGTCTAGTAACCATAATGTTGTTCAAGTAATTGTACATCAATGATACCAAAATAAAAAAAATAAAAAAAATAAAAATCCTGTTCAGAACTCTTTGTTGAAGGCCTTCCATAGTCAGACTTCCTAATTCTTACCGCTATTTTAAAACAATGAAGACTTGCAAAACCATTTCAATAAATCTATTGCTCTTCTACTTATTATTTTTCATTTAATCATGACTTTTATTGAATGTTAGGCCAATCTGCAGACAGAGCAAGTGCCATGTATGAAAGGTAGCCTGCAGTAAATCATAAGGCCAATCAAAAACACTAGGTTTAATACCTCTGACTTGGGATAATTCGAACTCAGGAATACACACCCACAAGGAGTGAGTTATGAACCAATCCTGCCCTTAAAGTCCTGCAGCAGAAAGGCCACACCAAAGCCTCCTGATAGGCTGAAGGCTTTGGTTCTTTTCATGTAGCTTAAATCAGAGGTAGCTTGTGATTTGCATTATTTTAAGCCCTGTTAAAATGTGCTGACACTTCCTCTTGGAGTGCTCTAAATAGGTTTTCTGTCTCAAACAGCGTTGATCAAGGCATTAATGGTTTCTCTGCAAATGGGAAGCCATTCAAATCTGGTCCTCAAGCCACATTATCTGACCTGAGATTTAGATATGCTTTCAGCTTACATAAGCCATTCAATTAAAAAAAACTTTAATTTTATGTTCTATACAGAGAGTCAACCATGAATATTTGAATGATATATGAGAAAAAAACATGGAAGGAATATGAGAGCGAACATCCGAAAACCACAACTGGAAACAGAGAAGGATATATAGCTTTCAGCATCAGCTGAATTATTCAGTCCTGCCCCATCTAGGGGCCAATTTTATTTGGATGCATATATACACATGCTAAATATTAATTATAAGCATTTGTGGGTTAGTATTCTGTTTGCACTCAATCAAAAATTAGTTGGGCCTAATACACTACTAGCACCTTTGTTAATAAACAGTAGCAATTAATAAGTGAATAATTTTGAAAAGAACAACTTCTATCTATTCATATAAAAAAATATTTACAGCAGAGCATGGAATAATAATGAATTTTGGTGTCTAATTAAAGGATACCAATTAAATTTCCTTCCGAAACAGAATGCATCCACACAGATGAAGTGTTACCTAGACCGTGGGCTGGGGCCGACCTGAGGGCCATCCTGGCCTGTCCTCCCTCTGTTCTGTGGCCAGGAGTCACCAGGCTCGTTGGTTTCAGGTCATGGACACCGCTGTGCTCTGTCCAGACCTCTTCAGCCCTCTCCCACACCCACACTCCTTACTGACTAGCCTAGATTCCTGCGGGAGCCTCTGAAGGTCTCCTGCCTACATTCTTGATCCCTTTTGCTCAGTTTCTTTCATCTTCACTATCTTTTCTTTTTAATGTTTCCTTGTACATTTCTCAGATTTAAACAATTTTTGTGGCCTTCCATAAAAAGTCTAAACTCCCTAGCAAGGCAAACACAGCCCTTCCCTTTGACTACCTTGCGTCCTTGGGGCCGCCCACCCCCTGAATCAGGCTCCCGCCTTCCCACCGGGAGGCACTCTGATGCCGTTCATCCCACCACACTTGCTGCCTGTCCTGTTTGGAAGCTTGCTTCCTCTGCTCCTCAGCCACCTGCCCATCACCTCCCTATTTGACAGGCTAATACCTTCAGGATTGATGCCAGATCAATTGAGGCATCATCTCTTCTGAGACATCTCCTCTGGATCCCCAGGCCTGACGGGTCTGCTCTTTTGTTTAGCAGTTGTACCCCTATGTTCCCGTTTCCGTTTTTGCCGCTGATTGTAACTTCTTGAAAGAAGGGTCTGTGTTTACTCCTTTGGGTGTCCTCAGTGTCCGGAAGAGTGGCCTGCATACTAAACATATTTCATGCATGTTGCTTACAAGCACAAGCATTATTTACAAACAAAAAAAATTATTTTAGGGAGATCATTTACTGTGATTTGCATTATTTTAGTGCAAGTGAATGGAGTGGGGTTAGAGGTGGATGCGGAGGTTAATAAAATTGAAATTCTCTCTAAGGAATTTATAATCTAGGGGTGAAAGAAGTAAATTCGTGAACATCTCACTAGAAACGTTGCTTCAAATAACCCACTCCGTAAGCGCGTGGGGCCCTCTCTCCAGAATCCACACTGAAACTGATAGGAGGGTGCTGGACATTTCTGGTGCTCATTAAAGCAGCCATTGATCTTGACGAAGAGTGGATAAAACAGGACAAAAGACGTCAGCCTCTGAAGATGGCAGCAAATTTTAAATAGGTTAAAAGGAGTTGCTTTATTTTTAAGATGAATGGTTCTTGAAGATCTTTGCTAGCAAAGGAGAAAAAGCCTGTGGGAAAGGCTGAGCTGAGGAAGCAGGAGGGGGAGGCTGTCTTGCCAGAGCGGAGTCCTGAGAGAAGCCGGGGGAAGCGGCACTCAGGGCCTGGGAGCCGGGGCCCCAGCTCAGACTGCTCACAGGGGGCCGGGGCCAGGCAGGAGCTTGAACGAGTGCTTGCTTCAGTGAATGTTTCCCAACCTCATAATTAAAAGTTAATGTTTTTACATTTTTCTCATCTCGCCCAAAATGACTGCAAATTTTAACATAATGATTTTTATTTAAAATTAATAGAAGGTATGAAAAGCTATTCTTAACAAACTTTTGTGCCTAAAATTAAACTATTATGTTAGTTTAATTAAATTTCAGGAAAATTCCTCTCCCTTCATAGTAAGAATAAAGGAAATTTGTTTATAGTAATGTTAAGCTAATTTCCCTGATGGGATTAGCTGAGACTGGGCAAACATTAGATACTAAATTATCTTATCCAGATAATAAGGGTACCATTTCCTTTGTTGAATGGCTCAGCCACAGCCCCTCACTAATGGTTTTGCCCTCCAGTGGCTGAATGGGCTTAATTTGACTTTGTGGCTACATCTCTAACATTTTCTGTATAGACGACTAGTTCTGTATCCTGTGCACTATTTATATCACCAATACTTAACAAGTGACTGACACACTGAAGGTACCCAATAAGTAGTTCTTGAATAAATGAGTGCATGAAATATTAAATAAATTAATAACTGAGTAACTGAGTAAATGGGTGAATGAATGAATGAATGAATGGATGCTAGCCCCAACTACCGTGGTTGCTGTTTATTTGCTTAATCTTGAGAAAATTCCCACGTATCCTGGAAGACAAGGACACAGCACACTTCCATCCAAAGGACTGTCTGTCCAGTGCCATAACCTTACTTTGGTATGGACAGGCCATCACATCACAGTCAAACTCATTGGGACCAGGTTTCCTATCAGGCCCAAGAACAGCTGAGGCCCTGAGCGACTGAGGAAGTCATGACTTCAGAGTCTGTGGACTTACTCGGAGGAGAAGAGCAGCAGGGCTTGGAAAGACATGTGAAATTAAATGCATAGATTCAGTCTGGCTGTCCAGCTTCGAACCTGAGTAATGGAAGCTCAGAAGCAGCAGCAGTGAGTGCTGCTTGAACAGTGATGGTCAAATTTAGTGTGTGGTTACACCCCCTTAGGAAGTTTAATCTGATAACAAAAGAACAAAAAACAAAAAACCAGCACTTACTTACAGAGCCCTCAGAGGTTGTGATTCAGTAACTCTTGAGTCTGCGTAAAAATCTTCATTTTTTAATAAGTTCCCCTATACGAACGGTTTTAAACCAGGAATGGTGTTTGCCCCTCCCCATCCTTGGGGACATTCGGCAATATCTGGGGACATTTTTGTTTGTCACCACTAAGGGGGAATGTGGTGCAACTGGTGTCTAGGGGGTGGGGGGCCAGGAATGTTGCTGAACTTTGCACAGTGCCGAGGCCGAGAGATGCTGCTACAGGGTGGAGAGAGGGTGTGCTCTGGGGCAGCCCCCGACCTCAGCCGGGACCACCCCCGTGAGACACGTGCCCAGGGTGAGGCCTATCTGAGGAAGGTTTAGTTAAGTTCTTCACTTAACTGTAAACTCCTTTGCCAGGAGTGCTCATTCTCCAGTAATGCCAGATAAATGAGTTATTGGTGAGTTCCCTCTTTTACATAATGCTAACAGGCTCAGAAGAGCTCCTGATGCTCCCAGTTACACTGCAAGGAAGAGACTAGCTCAGAATAAAAAAATGATGTACACGTTCATTTATTCATTCATCCTTCCATTGAGCAGTCTTTTCAACATACAATTACTGAATACCTAATTGACATATATCAGGAACGAAACCGAACTAGTATACCTTCTTTATAAAGACAATGATTATGCCTATGTTCAGGCTAAGTCTCAATAAATATTATCTCGCGTTAATATTTTTTGACAAGTTTAATTACAGTTTGAACTATTTCAGTCCTCCTGACATCTTTCAACACCATTCATTAAAGAAATACTATTGTCTACTCTCAATAATAGTAGAAAGCTATAAATGACTTAACTGAGCATTTTAAATACCAGAAAGCAAATGACACTTGATCGTTAGGGCTTCAGAGAATTTGTGCTCATTAACCCTTTATTTCATAAAATGAAATTATCACTGCCTAGCATTTCAAGACAACAGTGCGCCTCCTTTTCCAAACCTGTGATATCAACACATAAGAATCTCTTCTTTCACCAGCTGTGGTTGATTTACCCTTTAGCAGAACAAATTAAGAACTTATCAGTAATTATGGAAATAATTTCCTTCTTTTATTGAAATACTCTGCAGCCATTGCGCTTAGCACATTATTATTCTGGGTGGCGTAGGTGTTGTTGAAAGGCAGAGCGAAAATAAGAACCTAAATTATGAATTCCTCCCATGAACATTGAATCACTTTGTATTTTCTGTGGCAAAAAGAATTTATTTCTCTCTTGAAGGCGAAGGAGGAAGAACAAGAGCATTTCAACTTTCAGGAGATTGCTATACAACTGAGATTGGAAAACATGACCTATCAACTCTGAATTAGTATTTTATTCTTACATTTTTTGTGTGTAATATATCTACATGGACAAAGAAATGACCTTATATAAATTTACTACAAAACTGAACACTTCAATGAATTTTAATTCAGTAAATATTTAATAAATACCTACTGTGCTCTAGGAACTGTGCTATAAGTGCTGGAAAAACAGAAATGGAGACAGCAAGGGGGTTCAAAGAAATTCAGGGATTAAGGGGAGGCCTCCCTAAGACCGCCAAAGGCATTCAACACAACCTATTCAGTTTTGAGTACCCGAAACTCTAGATGATGTATTTTCTTGTCATTCGTATTTGAAGGGGAACTTATAACTCAGCAACTTGTGATCTGTTTTCAGATAACGCTGGAAGGATCTGTCAGCATAGGACCTGTGTTGAGCTGAGGCATAAGTGTCTTTTAATTACAGTGATTATTCAAAGGACAGTTGTTCATCTGTGACATAGACTCATGGACAGTCTGAGGTTGTTGCGAACAAATGTGTTATACTTCTTTTAGCTGCAACATAGGCTAGTTGTCTAGAAGTTATTTTCCAGTTCTATCTACACCTTTTGCATAGTTTCTTTTGACTTTCCTGCATGGGTTCTGTATGTCACAGCTGTTTGGATAGCCAGATATTCTATTTTTCCACATTTCTAATCTAGGAGAGGTGGATGGTAATGAAAGAATAGTGATGTTCTAAGTGTATCATCTAAGTCTTAGCTATGTTGCCTTGAGACTTGAAGTTAAAAAAATTAAAGAAAGTAAATGATATTCCCTTTGTGGGTAGCAGATATGGGTCTAGTCTAGGGCTCTTTTCTGACCTAAATTTTAGTCTAGGCTCAAGTTACAAGCTGTAAAGGATCCATAGATGTGCACGGCCCAGCAGAGAAGCTGACTGGCTGTAGACTTTGGAAGCAGGACTTCACTGAACCGACTTCTGAGAGTACAGGGTACGTTATTACAATTACTCTTCAAATAAAACAGTTAAGGCTGTGTGCAAAGTATTCCTGGCAGACCAGAATGTTTTGGGGAGTGGGGATTGGGGTGGGGAATGTATCTTGTTGGGTTAATAGAACTCCAGAATCTGCTTAGTTGAATGTGTATTTCAAGCACACAGCAATCCACACAAAGTAGTCCCTGGGCAGCTGCCTCTGTGATGCTCAAAATAGTTTAAAATGCACTCCACTGGAAGACTTTCTCTTCCTTCTCTCCAGAAAATAAAAACAAACAAACAAAAACTAGCATCAGGTTTCAGGTCTTCGACTATATTCTCAAATACACTTCCATAAAACCTAGTAAACTAAACCACACTTTTAAGGATCATAACTTCATCTCCTAGAGAGAGGAAAACATGCCACCTACTGTGAGTCAGCCTGCTGAATCTGCCATCTCAGAATAGTGCTCACTTAGGATGCTGGTAAAAATTCAGGGCAATGAAACCTGTCCAATTCCTGCTCCAGCCCAGCTCTGCAGGCAGCATGATAAAGCAGTCACTCAGCAACACCAGCACATACTCAAAGGGCTGCTTGTAGAGAGCAGAGAGCATGGCTAGATAATCTTTTGCATGTTGTGCCCTGGCAATACAGTGTTTTAGTCTTATATTGAAGATATTCATCTTTTTTAAGTGCAGATTTCCAGTACACATTCCTTTTTATAGATAATATTTATACACATTCTAAAATAACTTCTTTTGTTTTCTATCTTTGCAAACTATGTCATCTGCAATAAGAACTCAATTTGACTCTGAACATAATTTGTAAGATATTGTGGTTAGAGCTGTAGCTTGGTTTTTACCCCTCAGCTATACTTATGTCCATTAGATCAAACAAATGAAAATGATTAAAGATTAGGTTTAATTTCTTCAGACACAATCATCACTACTACATACATTCTTATCCTGTTGCTTTTCCTCAATATTTGATCCATAACTTGTATATTTATTACCAAGTCTTAAAATAATTTTCTCTACATCGGCTTTCCATTTACTCATGTTCATTCAAATATATATTTTAAATAACTTGGAAAAGAATATTATTAAGGATTTAAGACATATTTATAAATACATGGTGAATTGCTTAGTTAATGGTGTCTTAATGAGAGATGACATTAGCTACCTTTAATTATTGCATGTCTTTAACACCAAAGCTGTAAACTAATTAGCTAGGGCACAGGTGGGCAGTTCTGAGGCTTAAAATAAGAAAAGGAAATAGTAAATTAAATATTAAGGAAAATGTCCAGTCTGTTGCTTACAGGATATGTAAGTACAGGACATTTTTAGCCTCAGTCATTCAAATAAATGAAAAACTACAGCTCTAAAATTATCTGATATGAATTCTCAGTCATTTAAACCCGGATCTTTTCTGAAATAAAGCCACAGACATTAGCAAATTAAGAGGTTCACCAGGGTTCTATCCTTACTAGCCAGCTCTAGGTTGCTTCTATAAATACTATATCCATTAATATTTTAACAACATAATTTTTAAAATCCTGTCAAAAGGTTCTCTTGGAATCATCCCAGAGCTCCTAAGAACAGCCTAAATTGGTGAGAAATGTTGGATGAATTCCCAGTTTTGCTACAATAGATTTTTAAAACATTTAGTGTAAGTAAATTCTTTGAAAACTAACTTCACCGATTTTGTGAGGAGAGGCAAAATGGGTGAGGCACAGAGCAGTTGTGGACTCACAGCAGCTTTCCGTGGTGCTTGTAAGTCTTTGCCCAGCATCTCTTGGTCTTACTTTGTCCAAGTTATTTTCTCCCTTTTACACTAATAGTCCTTCTCAAAGTATCTGAAACCTTAAAAAAAATTACTTTCCCAGATATATGAGGTCCATTTTTCAGGCAAGGGAATATGAATAGCTATCCTTCCCTGTTAGAATCTCCCACTAAGCAGCCAGTGGACCAGACAACTCACCCATCCCCCACAGCTTTCTTGAGCATCTGCCATAGTTCAGGCACTGGGCCGAGGATGTTAGAGCAGCTTTTTAAATTTCTTAAATGATCCTCATGACCACCCCATGTATTGCGATATTATGCAAATTTTGACTTTTAAGGAATCTATATTTTAGAGTAATTAGATATACTGGAATTATTCTTATTATCACATTTTTTTCTATATCACTGATTAAAAAATTGAAACTATTTTTTGGTTTCATATCCTCAAATAGGTAGACAACTTTACTGATAAACTGAGAGGCTTTATTTCTCATAGTATTTTCACTGATCTATGAAGAGGAATATAGTACAGTATTATTCCTTCAAAACTTGTGTTCTTTCCAGATCATTATTCACATGGTATATAATTAGCTAAAGAAATTTGTAAATCTATATATCACTGGTTTTATTTTGGAATCAGAAATACCTATGAACAGGGTCAGGGAGTTTTCATTTTGGAATTTTAATTGCATTTAGAAAATAGATACTAAAGAATAGACTCTACCCTTTAAGGTTTTTTTTTTTTTTTTTTTTATAACCAGACATCATGGCTTCTTGATTTAAAAACCTTTATGTATAAAGTGGCTTTCTTTTTGCCAGAATTTTTAGCTGCTTCAATTTCAGAAAATATTAACTTTCATAGTTTATGTCTACCAAGGCATTGCTCAATTTAATTGATAGTTGGTACGACTACTCTGGGCTAGAGGCATTCAGGCCACAGACAGAACATACTTGAAAATGGAGGGCCAGACCCTTAGGGGAAGCTCACTGCCCTGGACAAAGAACTCTAGCATCAGACGCAGCAGTTAGGGAGGTGGCTTGGGAAAGCACCCGGGCACAGGGGAGGAGCCAGAGATGGATCCTGAAGGGACACCGTACACAGAGCATTTAAGTCAAGAAGGAAATATCAAACAGTTGTAACATAAGGCAGGAAATAGAAGGGTTATCAGAGATACGGACCTCAAGTCCTTCAGGGCGGTGCTTCCCAACAGATGTTACGACATATGGTGAGCAGATCAAGAAATAAAGGTATGAGAAGATAGTGATTTAGATTTCCTGTTTCTAGCAATAAGTTATTTGTATATTATCAACCACAGATTTTAAACCAACTATGCTTAATAGTTAAAATAAATAACATGTAAGCTTAAAAATACCTGCATAAACTAGGAAACTCTAAACAGTAACCTAATAGGGTTTTTTAAATTATCAAATGGGAACTCTAGAAATGAAAAAAAAAAAAAAAGAAAATAACTTAAAATCAAACCCTATAAATAATTAAATAAGTGGTTAGACAGAATTGAAGAAATAGTGAACCCAATTTTAGGTTAAAAATTTTTTCTAAAATATATCACTGACATTAAAAAAAAAGAGCAGAATACCTAGAAGAAAGGTTATGATACAAGAAGAACAGGAAACAACATTCTTTAGAGTTTCCACTGAAGATGAGACAGATTAAAGGAGAATTCATATTTTAAAAAATGTCTGAGAATTTTCCAGAACTAAAAGAGAAACTGATCCTTTCTACCCTCGAGCAACATAACCTGATTCTGCTCACCAACATTTTGATTCTTTTACCCCAATGTGCTATGTGATTATTTTCTATGTGTGCCAAGACATGAAAAATGCTGAAAACACTGTTTTGGACTGGAGTTGCCAAATTTCTTTTCTGTAAAGGACCAGACAGTAAATATTTCAGGATTTGTGGACTATATGGTTCCTGTTGCAATGACAATACAATAGTGGTACGGCAAAGGCAGCCGTAAACAGTAAGTAAGTAAATAGATGTGACTGTGTTCCAACAAAACTTTATTTGGAAAATAGTTTTCAGTCTGGATTTGTCTCAGTGTTACAGGCATTATTTTTCAACCTCTAGAGGATCAAGGCAAGGGTTACGATAAAAAAAATATGGTGCCATTTTACTCCCAATATCAGTCCAAAGAACATATGTTTAAGGCATTATGCAATGTTTCTTGAACTTTGTAGCTCATGCTAATGGACATAATGGGTTGCTAATAATATTAGAGAGACTTATGTTAGCTTTATCAGTTAAAAAGGGAGACTTTATACACTAGCAAATCCAAAAATATACCTTCAGGAAATTAGATTCAATCCCATAAAATCTATGATGTAATTTAAAATGTTTAAAGAAAATTTAAAACATTTTAAAGGATGAACAAGAAAAATTTCCCTGAAGAAAGCTAAAACAAGATCATTCTGAATTATGATGGATTTACGAGAAAGCACACACTTATGGATAACAGAAAACTTCAAAAAGTAATGTACAGTCTAAGACAAGAAAGCTAAAGTAAGTCCCATTTAGTTTCCTACCAATCAACCCTTAATTATATTGCTATTTTCTTAGCAAATAAAGGTTTTCCTATTGCTTTTTGCAGTACTTTTAGAAGAGCACAGTTGTTTTGCAAACAGAAGCAAAAATTTTATCAATGGTATATCTGAAAACCAATAAATATTATAAATTTGAGCATGATTATTTTTGGCTGTGATACCATATTCAGCTTTTTGGAGATTGGGTAAATTTTGTTTTATAAGGACTAGTGTTTTGTTAATGTGAAGGTCTAATATTCTCATTTCTGTTAGTGTGAATAAAATAAGGAGAAAAATAAAGCATAACATAGCTTTGTATTATTAGAGAATTGATCATTGAACCCGAATCGATAATAGAAGTTCTGTGGACTCCTAACATCTTACATGCAAATGCCAAAAATTTAACTTAATTACTTCTGTAGTTAGATTCCATACAGGCTCTGGTGTTCTGGGTTTGAAGACATAAACATAACAGAAGCAAAGGAGAGGACAAAATTAAGACATAAATATAACAGAAGCAAAGGAGAGGACTCAGTTCAATTCAATTACTAACTTTGAGATAAAACAAGCCAGTCAGTCTGAGTTAAGATGTGACTATTGCTACTCCCAACTCCAATATATCAACTTGAAGTGTAGAGAATGGAAAGTCCAGTCCTTAAAAAGTTTTTATTTCCAACTACAAGGTAGGTGAATAAGTTATAAATGGATTGATAAAACTGTTTGATAATATTTAAGAAGTTATCATTAAAATTCACGCAATTAACACATTGAAGTGTTCTCTGAAAACAAACACGATCCTTCACAGGCTTGATAGCATCAGATGGTGCTACTAAGGCCCATGGAGAAAGATCACAGGTTAATTTAAAGGAAGGATGATGGGCTGTCTAGGGAATGTACCACACACAGTAAAATACTCAGAATCCAAATTTATCTCAAAGAACATACAAATTATCAATCACCCAAATGATAACTTTGCAAATTACATTAAAAGAAAATATTTGGACACTTAAAATGAAACACTTCTCCTAACTAACCTATTTCTGAAGTGAGCAAAGTATCATGGGTCATTGAGGATGAAGCATTTTCTTCATTCTGTTCATTAGTTAGCCAAAGTAGGATAAAGATAGGTTTTAAAATTGTCTAAAACTATTATGTCCAATCAGAGTAAAATAAAATGTCTCTGTGGTTATCAGGGTCGTAGGTTACCATTTAAAACAAAATTAATTGTTTATAATAGATCTTAGTATATAACAAGCTAATGCATTCTTCCTTTCAAACTTCGTGTTAGGTCTAATAATGTCTAGAAATATATGTCACTAGTAAAATGAAATTTAAATGGTAACAGTCCTTAAATAGAAAGGTACTTGAGAAATATTTATACATTCATTCCTGTACAAAACTAACCAATAAAGTTTGTTGAACATGTATCATGTATACATGTACTAGGCAGTAGTGAATAAGAAAATAAAGCATCTCTCTTATAGTACTTAGTGTCTAGTGGGGGGGAAGACAATAAGCAAACAAAATAAAAAAGTAGGAATGCATGTTGTAAAGCATATGCATTAGGGTGATAGAAAGAGAACAACAGGACTGGGTAGTCTTAGACAATCTCATAAAGGGATGTACCGGAAATACACAGAGCACAGTTTATAGAATAAAATAAACTGAAAACCCTCTCGATGCCATCAACATTGGAAATACTAGATTGATTACAATGTATCTATGCAATGTAGCAGGTACAAAGAATAATATACATGTAGTAAAATTTAAAAATGTCCACCATACATTGTTGAATTAGAAATTGAGGATGCCAATGTTATATACATTTTGACAATATTTATGTAAAAATAGTGTTAATTTCTATGACTGCATACATGTGTCAGTGCATAAGTGGATATCTGAAATTATATATAACAAAATACAAATAAGAGTGACCTTGGGGACATGAGGGCATGAATGGATGTGGAGACCAACATGATGGTAATTAATGGAGCCTTCTGCCTTAGCAGTTACATTTTAAAGTTTTATATGTAAGAGACACTCATGTATTTTTGTAATTAAAAATTAATCTAAAAAATTTGAAGTAGGCAATTTGGTGTTGCCAGAGGGGAGGTGTGTGTAAAGGGTGAGCAAAATGGGTGAAGGGGGGTCAAAAGGCACAGACTTTCTTTAAGTTACAAAAAAATTTAGTCAGGGGGATGAAAATATGGCTGGGTGACTATAGTTAATAATACTGTATTGCATGTTTGAAAGTTGCTAAGAAAGTAAATCTTCAAAATTTTCACCATAAGAAGAAATATGTAACTATGTATGGTGACTTATGGTACAAATATTAAATCATTATTTTGTACACGTGAAGCTAACATAAAGTTATATGTCAATTATAACTCAATAAAAAAGGCAATTTGATAATGTAAACCAAAATTAGAAGACTTATTTCTTTTTTTTCCAAATAATTTTGATTTACTTCAAGCAAAAATCAGTATTACATTCCAAATCATTTTTACAAAAGAATTTTATCATTATTGTAACTATCCAGTAGTTAATTCTCTTGAATAGATTATAATATATTCCGATATATTAAAAAATTACATACAACATTTCACAGAAGGGTGCAAACTGCAGATTCATAGAATGTTAGAGCAGAAAGGGACCTAACAAAGCATGCATTTCAGCTTTATCACGTCACTTATCCATGATCACATGGCATGTCAGTATTAACCTGTGTCTGAATCCCCATCCTTCATCATTCCGTTAAACTGAATAGCGTCATATGGTGATGATGATTCACTGAATTAAGTTGATTACCCAAAGCAAAATTTATGTAAAATTTATCTAGGAAGATTCCAAAAAAAATCATGTAGGCACAAGAACAAATTCCTTGAAATCAAAGTTTGTACCTTGAAAAGACTTCTTATTTCAACTTGATTACTGCAATCCTGAAAACATATTTTAAGTCAACCTTTTTCTGTATAAAAAGCAGTAGCCATATTTGCTATTAAGTATACTTGAGGACTTACACTCAAAGTTAAAATCTTTGCATCAATAAAATTCTTGTGTATATGAATATGATCAGAATAGAACAGATGTGAAGAAAGGAAATAAGGTTGTCTTAATCTTGTTTAAAACTCACTCAGAAAAAAAATTTAATAATGAAACAGTATGGTGAAAAGTGTGATGGGACAGTTCTGTCATAGTGAAAAGCTTTTGATCACTTTTCAGATACATCAAAGAAATATGAACTACACTGAAATCCTGAGATAATCTGCTTTGAAATGTAGCTGAACATGCCTCTTACTAGATAGTTTTCTTCAAGGACAGCTTAAAAGTTGAATTTTGTAAAGCAAAAACATGTCCTTTGTGACAGATAAGAGTTATGTTATCAGCAGATGTTGGGGAAAGTAGCGCATGATTGATTCCTAAGGTTAACGCTGACCTCAAACAGCAATAGTTTAACAAATTAAACTTAACACCTTAGACAATCTGTGAAAGGAAACCAAGGCAGACACGAAGTAGGGAAACGCTTTTTCTTCTTGAAGCTTCCCTTTAACAGTCCTCAAGGTCTTTGGAATAACTAACACTGTCCTCTGTGTGGATCAACATTGAAGCACATTCTACCCACTGACAGGATAATAAAACTAAATCAAAGTTGTTATTATTCATAGATATATGCAAGTAGCTATAATCAGGAGTTTAAGATGGCATATTTTTCTTGAGTAGAAAACATTCAGTTAGATTTTTGTAACATTTTATTTTTCCCTTGGCTATACAACAAACTAAACAGTGCCTTAGAATATACTACCAAAGTCTTTTCTGGCTATTGGTAAAGAGAAAAGCTTGCAAAACTTTAACTACCATGATCTCTTTATGGGATTTCAAAGACAGAAAAGTAAGACATCAGGGAGGACATCGGTTCATGCTGTTACCAAGGTAAGTTGGGATTCTCCTTATAGCACTAAGGTTCCTAGAAGAGGATCCCTAGAACAGCAGGATCTGTAGCAAAAAAGATACTCCTACTATCATTGATTTCTCATCCACAGAAATACTGTGGCTTAAATTGCATCAGTTTCCTAGGAATGAGCATATCTACAGAGATCTGCTCTTTACTAGAAATTCTGAGAAGATCCCTTTTCTAGACTCTCCAATAATACTAATGAAGAGGCAAGTAATATCATAAAATGTCAGATGTGACTGGATTTAGGGCCAAGAATACTGGGGAAACTCTCAGAGTGCATAGCACCCGACAAGACGGTGCCCTGTCCGACAGCATGCACATGGCAGTATTAGCTTTAGGGACTGATTGATATTTACTTCCCCTCCATGCTAAAGAAAACAGAACAAAACAAGAGTGTGTACTCTGGCTACTACACTGAAATAAACCTACATAAATATTTAAAGTATAGGAGTCTAATTAAGGCTCAATCATGGATTTTTTCTGCTCTTTGAGATATTAAAATCTCGTAGAATCACCAGTGAGGTTAGGATGATTTTGACCAGATATATTGCAATTGCATGTATAAACAAAGGAATACAAGAAAGGAGTATTCATTCTTATATATTGCAATTATTTTGTCTTCATGAATTCATTATATATATATGAATAACAAAACTAAATGTCACTCAATGCTTATATAACAAAACAATTTGGAAAGGCAATATAAATATTGTAGTACTCTGATAATGGATTCAAGGTCATGCAAGTAATGTATTGGCTAAATGACCATAGAGACTGTTATTTTATTCTGCAATGCTAAGCTGAATTACTAGGGTAAAATGTTGAAATAGCATTTGAGCTTCCCTAATTTTAAAATATTAGAGCTTTTAAAAAGTCCTCACGGAATTTGCATTGCAATGTGCCTTCCATATTAGGTAATGCAATCTTGTCTAGAGAAGTTACCTGACGGCATTCATCATACTGTCCTGCAGATTTGAAATGGAGAATGTTTTCTCTCTGAGTAACTCACACCCCACTAACTTATCATTTTCCTGTTGACTAGCAGGCAGTTGAAGTAACTTAATGTGCTTTGAATATTCAGCCCAAAGTAATGTAGAAAACTGTTACTTACGTTTTTGAGTCATCCCATAACACACAATAAGGATTCAAAGTACCCTAAAAATAAGCAGAGAAAGAATAATTGTATCTTGAGTACATATATAAAAAATGGGAGGTTTCTGTGAAATGCAAACAGAATGGCAGATTTCTTTTCCTGTAGTAAGATACTTTAAGATGTTATCTCTGTATTTTTTTGCAAAAAAAATAAAACTATGCATGTCCTTTCTCATAGATTTGGTGACCCATTTTATGAAATTCTATTCATGAAACATTATGTTTATTCCAAGTGTCAGGACCTTTATTTAGTTTTATTGAAAATTGGAAGTGAAGCTGTCATATACCACAAAGTCCAAGTCATTGATAAAAATGATGTATTAGCCAAGGCAGGTGAAAGTCACAGTCCTGAACCCAGGCTTGCTGGCTCCTTCCCACAGGTGGCTGTGCTCAGTGGCAGCCAGCTGTGAAGTGGCTCGGAGCCCTCAGCCTGGTCTCCAAGTAGATATTTACTGGGGTGTTATCTGGAAAAGCAGCATCTTTAAAAGTCTAGGCAAGTTCTTTGTCAAACATTGCCTTTTCTAAGTGTGGTTTGCTGGGTCCATTCTAGAAATCCACCGGAAATAAAAATCAAGCTCACTATTCTAAACTTTAGAATGCATTACTTATATATTTATTATTCATTTTAACTGGAACATTTGATTAACTCCAGTACTTTAGCACAATTATCATTCTCCAAAACCCCTCAAGGACCACATATCTAAGGTACCCTCTTCTTATCAAATGGTCATACCTATAAACTCTGCTCTTAAAGTGTAAAAACTTTCCCTTCCCCGAGAAAGGTTATATAAATTGATGAGGAGCACACATATGGAATGTTTATATAACAATAAAGAGACATGCTCATATAAATGTCACTAGTCATAATTTTACTGTGTAAGGGACAAGTAGGGAGAGGGCGTCATGGCCTGCATGAGAGCAAGTTTCATGGAAGAACTGGGCCCTTATCTGTTTATTCCAAGGAGGCCCAGGTCTGGATGTTCAAGGAATAGAGAGGAAACGGTGTTTCTAATTGGTTTTTGCTCTGTCCTATGAAACTCTGTCTGGTTTTATCTGAAATTTTCATTCAGCTAGTGACTTTCTAAGAAATCTTCAGCATAGTTAAAATGTTGTATCATAAAGTTGTGCTATATTTGTTCAAAAGAGCATAGAGCACTTTATAGAAAATAAATAATCCTTGGAATATTACAATGAAAGGGATGGGAGTATCTATTTCATGGATATAGAAAGTAGGTTTAGGAAAAGAGCCTGAGCTAAAAGATCCTCTAAATCTAGTCCACTTCTTTTAGATTAAGTTAAATTTCTATATAAACCAATACAGGGTACTAATTATAGGATTAATATTTAATAGAGTTCATAACAGGTTACAACAAAAGAAAATCATATTAGGAAAGAAACACAGGGTGCACTTCAGTGTTTGGATATCTCTTTCTTTTTTATTCCCCTGAAGAAACTGATTTCCCCTTTCAGACAAAAGGGTAAAGATGGCAAATGCTTCTCCTGTTCTTAACCTGTTACTTTGTCAACCTTCAGTGGTATTCTCTGCCTTCTCACTCTTGGTTCTTATCTCATGCTCCTTCTCTCTTTCTCCTTGTGGAAATTTAAAAAGCACCCACCCAAGAATTATGATAGTTTCCCAAATCCACCACTCAGTCTTGTGTGTCACTACACATTATGGGACCTACACATAGACCTCTCCATGAATATTCCTGTCTAGTACAGCCTTCCAATGTAGGCCTGTGGGCTGAGGTGAATTTCTTAAACATTTGAAGTTCAGAAAAATAAGCAGAACATATCAGAGGAATCTCAGCACCTGGATAGACCAGTCGCTTAAGGAATAAGAATGTCAGATGGAAAACACAAAGCAACAACGAATGATGAATGAATTCTAAACGTGGAAAAAGAAAAAAACTTGCTGAAAGGCTAAAAGGTTTCTATGGATAAACGACTTGTGAAATATTGTTTATAATTTTCAAGTACTTTTATCAAAGGTACTCTGCTACAAGATCTGTGAGGGGGAATTTCTAGAAAATCAATACCAGGAAATGGTGAGCCCAGCAGAGAGCAGGAACAAAACGTTATGATGGAGCAAGAAGAAAACAGGCAAGCTGCGAACTAACTTACAGAGGTGGAGCTGAAAAGATAAAACCCAGCAGGTAAATGAAACAAGCCGGCCAAAGAAAAGTAATTTACAAAGCTGTCGTTATGACTTACGCTTAAAATATTAAATTTTGCATGTATTTGAAAACTTTTGGAAAGGAGACGCTATTCCTGAAAAACATATTTTTTGGCAAAACTATACCTCTCTTGGCTCCATTCAAAATAGCGTAGTTGAGCTCAAGTTAAACATTTCTACAGTCACTTTTAATGTACTATGACCCAAATTTCCTAATTACCACAGATGTTCTACATGCTGCTTTCAAGTGTCTTTAACAGTCTTTGCTTTTTTCTTTTACTTTTCTGTTTCAACGCCAGCCAAAAATGGGTAGTTCTCCTTTCCTTTGTTCTGAGTAAGTTTTGTTTTCTTTATATAATAGGGGATTTGGACGTCGTTCTAGTCCTAGATCTCAGCGATTCTAGAATGACATTCATAAGCAAATTCCTTTTCTTCTTTTTAAAACTCTTGCAAGTATTTCCCCCCTGTGGGATACTTTAGATATATCTCACTATGGTAAACTACTCTCACAGAACAGGCAAGTCAGAAAAGGGAGCCTGGGAGATGATCCGAACAAGTTCATTCATTCATTTACTCATTTCATGCAAAAATCACTTAATAAACAACTATTTTATTCCAGGTACTGTTTGAAGCCTGAGGATACAGCATTCAGTCACAACAAAAAATCCTTGCCTCATCGACTGAACTACAGTAAAAGCACCAGGGAGAAAGACAAAAAAATATAAACACGTAAATATGTAATATGCTGGATGGATAAGAAGCAAATCACAGTGAATAGGAAAGAATAGAAAGTGGATGGATTGCAACTCTGTACATTGGGAAGATAAGATGATATTTGAGCAGACATCTGAAGAAAGCTGTTTATAGAAAAGAAAAAAGCCTCAAAAATATATATATAAATGATGACCAAGTTTCTCTCATTTTTCCTCAGTGCTGTAAGTTCTGAATGAATTCAATTCACATGCCATCTCCAGTACACTCTTGCTATCTTCACGTTTTCAAACTGTTTTCTCTGGGCCTACCCTCGGGTTGTCTGGTAGGCTTATCTGAACGCAGATTCCTCGGCTCCACAAGTTTTGAGATTGCTAAATCTAGGAACACGCCTCCTTAGTATTCGCTCCACCCCCCATAGTTGTTATGCACGTCAAATCTGGGGAAAGCGCGCTGCCTGAGACACACAGTCGAGACACTGGAATGCCAAGGTCACTCTATCCTGGTTTTCTTCAAGCTTTCAAATGCTTAGTGCTCAGAGTCCGTAGTAAATTCCTTATCTGAAAACCTCTTAACTTTATTGTACCTTCCACAGTCCTATTGAAACAAAAATATTTCGTCTATAGAGGCAAAGGAAGCACATAGACAATGCATCCAACAACATGAAGGAGGGCGGGGACCTCATCATAAGTCTTTCAATATTTCCAGCGCTGTGATTCAGATGTTCTGTCATACCTTCTAGTGAACTGACTTCCTGAATGTGGGTGGGAGAAAAACTGTTCAACTGACACTCTACAGGCTCTCTTTAAGTTTCTAAATTTTAGACGTGAAGGTATTCCATTAAAATGACCTGGATTTTGCTAAGCTTATCCTCCCCTTCTTTCCCCACTGAAGTTTACATGTAGTCATTATATAACTGTACAAACAGATTTTAGGAATTCCTCAAGAACATTTCTAAACTGACTGTCCTGACCCACAAAAGACTGGTTTATATCTTGCTTATAATTCTAATTCTACTTGAGAAAAGAGTCTCAGGAATGCATGCCAGGGGAAATGAGTTGCAGCTGTAAATTCTTCCATAGCCAAATCTATGACAGGTCACTAAAAGCTGATTAGTGAGAGGGACCCCTCTTCAGGTTACGTCTCTTAACATATAAACAAGCTTCCTAGTCTCTGAAAGAGTAATCCACCCAAAGGGAATGGCTCAGTGAAAAAGGTATGATGTGAAACTCAGCAACAGGAAATAGTCTGCTCAATGTTCACCAAACCTCTTTTCAAGGTTATGGTAAGTACTGTTCTGTATTTGAGTATTTTAAAAAAAAAACTAATTGGGTCCCTCTCTCTTTTTTTTTAAAGGAGTGATTGGCCTACATCTGAAGTCTAAAGAGCCTTTCTGAAAATGCAATATTATGTTCTTACTTGATAGGATTATGAATATACAGAATCCTTAAATGGATTTATAAGGGTTCTATACAAATCATTGCATTGAGAACCAGTCAAGTCAAGGAGATGGGAAAGAAAGAGCCGGCTTTCCCTAAAGCAGAATGATACAACGGCCATTAAAGTGAGAAATGCAGAATACTGTTTTATCAGGACGAGTCACATCCATGTTACACAGACCTTCTCAGGGAGTTAGCAGCTATTGAATTGGAACACAGGGAGAAAGCATATATTTAATTAAGCTTCTGTTATATGGCTACTCAGTAGCTCACATTAACCAGATGACACTACTTTGGTGGATATGATAAAAGCTTGCTTCTCTAATTTCTGAGATACATCACTAACTTGAATGTACATTATTTTTTGATGAATATCATCTATTTGACATATGGGAAACAGTAGAAAGTAGAACCACTGTCAAGAATTATTTATATGTGTATTCTTCAAAGAAAATGATCACTTCCACATATAATGTCTTAGAGTATCTTACTCATACATGATCACATCATTTCCCACAGTAGCTACACAGAAGTGTGGTGTATCTCTCAACAAACCAGTCACCTGGGGGCAAAAACTCTCCAAGTCTTCCTTATGAATTGAAGTGGCAAATAACTTCAATAAACAAATATTTAAATAACTAGATTCCATGTTGATATAACATATAACTTAAATATTTTCCTTTTGCAACTGAGAGATTATAATAATATATTCTAATAATACTTTTATGGAGTTGCAGCAGAGGTAAGCGCTGGCCGGGGCTTTGGCATTGCTCTATTCTTCCGGCTCACAGCAGAGAAGTTTTGCTAACTTGTCTTAAGAGCACAACATACCTACAAATGTCAGTGTTGCCCCTGACATCCAGCACCCGGTTTTACAAGGTCCTTCCAGGATGCCTCATGGCATCCCCCAATTTTTCCCATATCCCACGAGCATTTTACAAAGGCCAATCTCATCGTCTGCTGATTGTTTTAATCAGGTTCCTAAGGTGCTAGTATGATAATCAGCAGGACAAAATGTAATCTCTAGTTGCGTATTGATTTTTATTGAGCAATTATCAGTATTGTAGTATATTGCATTAAAATGGCACTATTCGCATATACATATGTATTACCTTCCTAATCTAAAAATTAATTTTGTGATGCTCCAATGCAGGGTTATTAGTTTTCGATTGTTGCTCTAACATATTATCACAAGTTTAGCAGCACAGAACAACAAATTTCATTGTCAGAAGTCTGGTGAGCTCAGCTGGGTCTCTGCTCAAGGGATTCATGGGGCTGAAATCAAAGTGCCAGGGGGACTGCATTCCTTTCTAGAGGATCTGGGCATATATGCATATTCAGGCTCATTCAGGTTACAGTAAAATTCAGTTCCCTACAGTTGTAGGACTGAGGTTCACATTTCCTTCCTGCTTGGAACCAGGGGTTGTGTTCATCCTTTGGAAGCTGCCCATTCCCTTGACTAGTAGCCCCCTTCCTTCATCTTTAACGTCAGCAGTGTCAGTTGGGTGACTGCACATTGCATCTCTCTGATCATAGCCATAGGGAAGGTTCATGTGATTAAGGACCTACTCAGATAATCCAGATTGGTTTCCCCAGTTCAATGTCCTTACCCTTAGTCACATCTGCAAACTCCCTTTTAACATGTAACATAACATATCCACAGATTCTGTTATAAGGACATGGACATCTCTGGAGGGGGGCATTATTCTGTTTGCTTACAGGGGTTGACAAACTATATAGCCAACGACCAACTTTCACTGCAGAGCCACACCCGTTTGTTTACCTATTATCTGTGGCCGCTCTCACAGAACAGCAGCACAGTCGGGTGAGTGGGTGGGAGACAGAGCCATTATGACTCACATGCCGAAAATATTCACTGTCTGACTTTCAAATGAAACAGTTTGCTGACCCCTGTTCTTAAAATAACACAATCGCTCTAAAATATTTGAAGATTATTAACTGTGTTATGAATAAAAATGAACTGAACTTGAAATGTAAGTGAGGTTAATGCTTACTCAAGTTTAAGACTTTATGATATAACCAAAAAAACGAGCTAGAGGACAACTTCTATCGCAATTTCAGCCATTGGCAGAAACATTAATCTGCTTGTCTAGTTAACATTTCAAGGTGTTCTCCTAAAATTAACCAAGAGCTTTAAGCAGGAAATACACCAGAAGTCTCTTCCAAATGAACAAAAAGTAATTCAAAAAGTAAAGTGGGGGGTGGTGGGGGAAAAAGTAAGGGATATAAATGACCCCTTATAGAAATTATACTTGCAGGGACTGGACTTCTTTAAATTTTGTCATGTGATTTTTATTTCTTTAGGCTTATCAACCTTTGATATTCATGAAAATAACCAGTGATGAAGGCTGGATGCTCTTTTCATTGTTCCTGATGCCAATGGTGACAAGCATGTACATTACAACCTTCCACTGTGTTTTCCACTATGATTCACAAAGTCACCGTCCATGATTAGTTTTAGTTTTTACACAAAAAATAAATTCCTTGATTTGTTAGCTTGATCCTGTTAGTATGCAAACAAATATAGCAAAGAAAAAACCCAATGCCCGTGAGATCTTTTGCTGAGTATGACCAACTAGAGAACTACAAATAAAGCTGGTGGATTTTTCCCGATTCTGAAATACAGCAGTTCCTAGACCATTAGAGTGCTGCTCAGAGGAAAGAAAGGAAAGAATAAGAAGGAATCAAGACTAAATTGCAGAGACCACTTGCCAGTATAGTCCGGTCTATCCTTCCACTAAAAATGGGGCTATGTAAAAACTTTCTATTTGGAAAAAGAATGCATTTTCAGCTTCAAAGTTGATATAGCATGAGCTAACTAAAACGCACCTATTTTCTTATTTTTCTCTCATTGTTAAAGATAGGGATGCTATCTACCTAGGACATTCACAGCAGGCTCAGGCCTGTCAGACCCAAGGCATCCTAATGGGGGTGGAGGGGTGTGTGTGTGTGTGTGTGTGTGTGTGTGTGTGTGTGTATAGTTCTAGTCTACTGCACTTTTTTAGGTCTCATTTCTTCAATAAAATTATTCACTTTTCTTATGCATTAGAGAATAACAATATTGATAAGCATGAATGTCACACTGAAGAAACCTTAAGGAATATGAAAAATAAAATTCTCTTTCTGGGAAAAGCAAATATGATATTTCTTAAAAGCAAGCAATTGCTATGTCTAAGCACTAAGTACCACAGACCCTGACTCTGTAAGTCATAAAAATAAAGCCATAAGCCCAAAAAACCAAACTAAGAATAGCATCTTACTCATTCATGATTTATGAGCTGGGTTAAAACTGCAACTTGCTTTGCTAAATAAGATTTGGAATTTCATGATTCCATATTCTATTACCTATTCCTACCAGTTCCCAGGGGCCTTATTATATTTAACATACTTTAAATGCTATTTGTTAAAAAGCTTTTTAAAAGAACACATTTCACTTAGAAAATGTTAGCAGGCTTTTCCCTAGACTCATTATAACTACTAATTCCCATTCTTCATTTTTTTTCCACATGGTATATGAAGCAGATGTAATTTTCAAGTCATTAATCTTTTTCTGAGCTTAGGGAAAGTATAGCAGACCATTTTGATATGAAAAAATAGGTGAAAGTAGACAGACTTGACATTAGAAATATGCCATATCTAAAATAGTTCAATTTTGGAGGTAGTAACAATAATATATATCTATATATCTCTAGATAGTTACAGTTATAATGAAATTTCACCTTGTTCTAATGAATTTCAATTTTCATGTGTAGAATATACTTCTTCACATTTTAGCAAAGACTATTATTTTTCAGTATAGACTCTTTAAATGATCTCTTCAATGGAAATAAACTGAAATCGGTATATAGAACATTTCTTTGTTAGATAAGTAATAAATATTGAGACACTCAAAAACTTAGCATATATTCCTTCCCTCAGTGAACAATAAAGTATTTTACAAAATCCAAATTGGATGATAAGTATACATACAAAAAGCATGAGAAATTCAAAACAATAGAGCTCTAAGGACTATATGTACTGTACAGGTAACAGTGTGAAAGGTATTTATAGAACAGAGGGAAGGAACGCGGCGTTGAGCAGCCCGGAGGTTCCACTGGATGGCTGGTCCCAGGGTGGCACCTGGGTGGGTGGGGAGAACGCAGTGAGTGACAGCACTCCACAGCCTTTTCTTCTGCGGCCTGAATGTTCCTTCCTCTTCTCCCTCGTCCCCCTTTCTGTAACAGATGTGTCTACACTCTCTTAAATCTAGGCCTCCTGCAGTAGAGACGGTATTACTTTGGGAATCTGGTCAACTCACACCCTCCAAATATTGAAAGACAGAATTAATTCTAAATGGCTTGTGATAATTATCTCACCATTTTGATGTTCTGATTTACATTGCTACTCCAGTATCTAGTTGGCACTTAATGAAATTGATTGACTATACACTCTAGTTTTCTTATGCAGAAAATAATTTGTGTGTGTGCCTGGTTTAACTCTTTTGTTAAGTGTCTAATAAAATAGGCCCCCAGAAGATAAGAGTTTGGCTCAAAGCTTGTATCTGTTGGTTTCAAACAGTTGCACTGAACTGAAAGAGTGAGACTGTTTCAGCAACACTCTCTTTGAGGTCACTCTTTCTTCAGCTTATGAGAAAGAAGTCATGTAATTAATATGCTCTTTAAATTCTAAATAATGATTTTATCTTCATTTAGGAAAGTTTTATGAATGCTCACTCAGTGATATTTTCTCCATAAAAAACTGGGTACACATTCAACACTGTACTGCTTTTTCAGTAAGAAATACAGGGAATTAATATCTCTCATTATTTTTTAACCAAAAGACTTATAACTGGATTAATGGTACCACGGATAATCAATAAAAACAAGTAAGTCATAACAATTTTTGTATAATAAATTTTGAACCTAAAAGAAAAAAAGTGTTTTTTACTCAAAGGCAATGCTAAGTGTCTCCCAGTTTTCAGTGCAGTAATGCGATCGGGTAAAGATGAGATTATTCCACAGTAGAACCAGGATGGTCACATTGCAGCAAAAGCAAGGAAAGAGTAAGTATTAATTATGATGTTGAGTTATTGCTGAGAGATTTGAGCTTTCCATTCAAGAGCCTAGGAAGCCTGAAGCATCTGAGTAAAAAATGGTTTACAGGGAACATAATCTTCATTTTTCATAAAGCCAAGGCTAGTTGTTTTCTGGGAAATCAAAAACAATAAAATCGCAGAAAATACACAGGTTTTGTAAACCAGAGGATGTGAATATAAATACCATTACGTCATTCACTTATATACCAATTTGGGAAAATGGCGATCAGTTTGTGCTTCCATTATTTGTATGCGAAGGTCAACTTCATAAAAATTTTGCAAGGAGTAAAGGAAAGGAACTATGTATATACAACACATGGGACTAGTGTACTTCAGTATAGGAAGAATAATATAATTAAGAATGCTTTAATAAGAATTACCTTTCTTGCCCCTACTCATCAAAGATTTAAGTATTTAAAGTGACTACTTTAAAAAGATAAGCAGATATTTTAAATTTCTATATAAGGACTGTACAAAATCTGAAGAGTTGAAGTTGTAGTTGGAGGGATTTAAGAAAGGGCTCTTGTCACTCTGGAATGGAAGACTTAGATTTATATCACTGGAGCACCCAGGTAGCTATGAAGAGCCTTCTCTGATCCTTGACTTAGCACTTTTAAATGCTGTCCCATCCATTCTCCTACCCTGGAGTACCCTGGAATTAATCACCTCCCTTTGTATGAATAACTTCTATTGCATCTGAAATTTATGTATTTACACAGCAGTCTTCCCTACCACATGGTGGGTCAGGTTATTATTCATCTTGGGGGACCACTGCCTAGCTTAGAGCCCAGGAAAGATATGTACACTGATAAATAATTTATTAGCTATTTATTATTATAAACTATTTATAAACAACTTACTATCTTGGATAAGCTGAAGAGAGTTTTATCATGAACAAAAGCATAGGATAATAAGGCTTTTTGTTTCTTTATAATACATATATTCATAACAAAGTAATTCATTCGCAACTCTAAAAGGTTTAGAAAATATCTTCGGGTCTTATCGGTCAAAAGAGTGACTGTTAACCTTCTTTAAAAGGTAAATTCTCTAGGAAACTCAATGCCAAGTGGATGGTACTTACATTAGCCAAATGAGCTAGTTCTATCTCCAGGAACGAATCAGTTGTTTTGGGTTCAGGCCTTATTGTGACCACGATGATTTTGGAATTAATGACAGTATAGTTTCTGAAACAGAGTAATTATGATTAAAAGGAGGAAGGATTGATGACAAATATGAATTCCTACTGCTCAATACATGTTGGGACAGCATCACAAATAAATGTATCTTAAGCAAAAACACAGAACTATTGGGCAAATAGATTAAAAACATGAGGCTAAAATACTATTCATGGAAAGATACAGTTCATTTTTTGTTATAAACACACCCTATCTGGAGCTAGAAAACTTTGAGGGGAAAAGCTATTGCTGACTGTTACTATTTTAGATGCAGGAAAGATGAAAAAGCAGTAGGTAGCACTGACAAGCTTTCCATTACTAAATCCAATTCACCTACAAGAGAGATGGATTGTGAATTCAAACCCTCAGGCGAGCTTTAAGTGAATATAATCCATTTACCTCAAAGTGGACTTAACAGTTTTGTTCTCCAGGAGACCAAATATTCTTGCAAAGCACTGTCCTGCCGTTTTTTTTTTAGATTATCTCAAAATTCATTAAGATCAATGACTGGAATGTGATAAAGCATGAACGCAGTAGAGTTTAAATATAAATAAATGTTGTTGCTAATTATTGATCCTCATTCATTTCAGCAGTAGAGACTTACAGGCCACTTCTTTTACTCAAAATGTAAGGAACATACCTGCCTTTTGAAATATCTTGTAATTAGAGTTCACTCAGTTTTAAATGTAATCATATCTCCAAGCTACAAAAATTATCCATAAATATAAACATGTAAAGCTGAGCCAATTATTTATTGCACATATAGGTTTTCATCCAACATGTATAAATTTACAAAATGTCACACATCACCTAGTATTTAGAGAGTTAAACGTTTTATTGTACTTTTAGCTGTTTAAAGAAATATTTTCCTTTTGAAGAAATTTGAAGAAAATACTTTTTTATCCCTTCTTTCTGATTTGAAATGAACCACCTGCTCTTCCATAGAGCATATACTATTCTGGGGAATTTGTAAAAGGTATCAAAGACAAAGTCATTTTTTTCCTCTTTTTTTTTGGTGTTTAAAGCATAATTTACAAGTAATAAAATTCACCAATTTTAAATGAGCAGCTTAATGATTTTGGTAATTGTATACTGCCATGCAGTCATCACCAAATTAATATAGATAACCTGTCTCACACCTGGAATAGTTTCCACAAGTTTCTTTACGCTTGATCTCCTCCCATACGCATGATTCTAGGGAACCATGCATATAATTATTCCTTTTCTAGAATTTCATTTGAATGGTAATTTTAGTACATAGATTTTAGTGTTTAATTTGCTTAGCATAATGTTTTTGAGATTCATTGATTCTGTTCCCTTTTATAGCTGAGTAATATTCCATCATATAAGTATACCGCTACTTGGGATCTATTCATCAATTAAGTAAGCAACCATTGGGGGGGGTTTCTGATTTTTAGCTTTTATGAATAGTAGCTATTCCTGCTTGGCTATTGTGAATAATTGGTGTACATAATTTGTGCATGGACATATGTTTGCATATGTCTTGAGTTAATACCTAGGAGAAGAACTGCTTGGTCATGTGGTAAAAGCATGTTTAATTTTATAAGTTCCTGCCATACTGATTTCTAAAATGGCTGTGCCATAAAAGTCATCTAATTCTAAAATCAAGGAACAATGCTGAATTTCACATTTTTTATGAAAATGTTTTCTCCAATGGCATGATCTTTGTCACAAGATTTCAGCTAATTATGAAATGCTAACTATACCACAGATGGAGGAATTTACTATATTTAGTAGTAGAGGAACTATAAACATATTTTGAGTGGGATGACATTTTTAAATCAATATCTCACGTATTTAGTAATGTCAAATAACAAATTCTTAAACAAAGGAAGTTCAGGTATCCAGACTAACAGTAAATAGTAAAAAACAGCAAGGTAGAAATTTCTTTTTGTATTTTATAGGAGGAAGGTAGTTGCAAACATAGAGAGCTGGTTAACTGTCCTTTATTTCATTTAATACAAAATGAGTCAAAGGAAGGTACAGTGTACTGAGAGAGGTACAAAAGTAAGACCTAAATGCCAAGCCAAGCTCCCTTTGCAAATTTATTCCTCCTTGTTTTTCTGTGAGCAAAAGCGATCAGGGGATCAAGGAAGAATAGATGGAATTAACCAAGTTGTGAGGACATACTGGGCAGTTAATTATATGAGCAGATCTGATAGGATTCCCAAAGAATGACAAGGTGTATATGGCTGGAAGTTGGGGAGAATGTCCATCTATCACCACCAAAAAAATTTGTGAAGGCTTCTCCCAGAGACCAGTGCTGAGCACAGAGATGAAAGTTCCTTTTTCAAATTAGTTTGAATGTGAATACTGGTATGGTTACCTGAAACAAAAATATTTACCCATCACCCAAATTCAATCTTCCCTTTTAATCTGGTTCTGTCTATAATCCCATTTCCCCACTATACATAAAACCTAATGCTAATTTAAATCAACTGCCAATTTTAATTAGTAAAGGTTAGTTAAATTTGATAGTATACAGATAGTTTGTATTATTTATATTGTATTTACACAATTGGACAGGTTACTGGAAATACAGATGTGTGATTTCCAAATAGAAATTTACAATTTTGTCAAGACATTTATGAAGTTCTCTGTGTGTGTGGGCATGTTGGGGTTTTGACCCTGGGAAACTAGGCTGTGGAAAGCAAAAAATTTAAGATATGTAGCCTATTCTAGGCTATGTTATTCTGCTGTCAGGTTCATTAGCTTCTGAACTGGCCTTGTGGAGATGGTCCCTAGAGGACAAGTGTGTGTGCAAGTGTGTGTGTGTGTGTGTGTGAACTTTTTTAGAATACAATTGGGAAGGGATGTATATCAATATATTTATGTAAATGCATGTTCTCATCACATTTATTGAGTGCCCTCCCTCACCGCATCCACTATGCTATGTATATCTCCTTCCACAGAATCATAAGTTCAATGAGGGCAAGATTTGTATCTAGCATTTGTCTATCCTCATTTGCATTATGTTTGGCACACTTTAGTGCTAACATATGTTTGAATGTCTTACTAAATAAACACATGCTAAACAAAAAATACCAAATTTTTGACTAAGTTGATTTAAAAGGTAATGCCAATATCACAGTATTAAAATGCCTAATGAAAGAAAAATAAGCAAATTTATATTATGTAATGATTCCCTTTTTAAAAAATATACAGTGCACAAAATTATCTTTAATTTATTCCATCAATTTATACTAATTTACATAAGTGACTAGCTGGCTCCTTATGTGCCATGTCAGGCTTTGTGAGCTACTAATGCTTCCTGGCGGGGTACATATTTGTATTCACTGCTAGGAAAGCAGATCTTACAGCCAAATGGATTTCATGACTAAAGTAATAAAGTTCTTTCCTGTCCTTGAGATTTGTGCTAGTTGGTATCTAAAACATTAAAATATGTGTAGAGTTATTCATTCAAAAGAGGACCCAATTTCTCCACAATTTTTACAAAGGCTTAAAATGCTTAGAGTATATGAACCATATGTTAAAGAGAATAAGAAAGTGGGTATAAAATGCAATGTATCTGTTTATAAGAGCCTCACTTCATGTATAAAGACATACATAGGCTGAGAGTGAAGATGGAAAATGATATTCCATGCAAATGATAACCAAAAGAGAGCAGGGATGGCCATACTTGGATCAGATGAAATTGATTCAAGTCAAAAATTGTAATGAGATAAAGAAGAACATTATATAAAAATACAAGGGTCAATCCAACAGGAAGATATAACAATTATAAACAAATATGTACTCAACAGCAGAACGAACAAGTATATGAAGCAAACATTGACAGAACTTAGGGAGAAATAGACAGTAACACAATAATAGTTGGCAATTTCAATACAATATCCCTACTTTAATAATGGATAGCTCAATCATATAGTAGGTCAATAAGGAAACAGAGGACTTGAATAACACTATAGACCAACTGGACCTAATAGACATATACAGAACACTCCATCCAGCAACAGTGGAACATATATTCTTCTTGAGTGAATATAGAACACTCTTCAGGATAGATCACAGGTGAGGCCACAGAGTCTTAAATTTAAGGCAGTTGAAATCATGCCAACTGTCTTTTTTGACCACAGTTGGAATGAAACTAGAAATCAAAGGCAAGAGGAAAACTGGAATTCACAAATATGTGGAAATTGAAGAACACACTCTTGAATAATCTGTAGGTCAAAGAATAGAACACAGGGAAAATTAGAAAATAACTTGAGACAAATGAAAATGAAGACACAACATGCCAATACTTAGGAGATGTAACAAAAGAAGTATTAAGACAGCAGTAAAAAGGAGTAAATGTCTCCATTTAAAAAGAAAAATATCTGAAATCAACAACCTAAATTTACACCTTAATGAACTAGAAAAAGAACAAACTAAACCAAAAATTAGAAGCAGGAAGGAAATAATAAAGATTAGAGCAGAAATAAGTGTAATAGAGAATAGAAAAACTCAGTTGCTTGTAAAAAATCAACAAAACTGACATATTCTTAGTTTGACTAATTAATAAAAAAATAGAGAAAACTCAAGTGAGAAAAATCAGAAACGAAGAGACAATACAACTGATGACACAGAAATAAAAAGAATCATAAGAGACTACTATGAACAGCTATATGCTGACAAACTGTATAACTTAAAAGAAATGGATAAATTCCCAAAAGCGTACAATTTGTCAAGACTCATTCATGATGAAATTGAAAATCTAAACTGCCCTAAAACTAGTAAGGAGATTTAATCAGCAATCAGAAACCTCCCAACAAAGAAAACCCAGGATCAGATGGATTCATTGAAGATTTCCAAGACATGTAAAGAAGAATTAATCACAATTCTTCTCAAACTCTTCCAAGACATCAAAGAGGAGGGAATACTTCCAAACTCATTTTATGAGGCCAGCATTACTGTGATACCAAAATCTAAGATACTGTAAGAAATAAAAACTACAGGCCAACATCCCTGATGAATATTGATGCAAAAATTCTAAACAACATAATAGCAAACCAAATTCAACAATACATTAAAAAGATAATATACGATGATCAAATGGGATTTATCTCTGGGATGTAAGGGTGGCTTAGGATATTAAAATCAGTCAATGTAATAAATATGCCACATTATCAGAATGAAGGACAAAAACTAAATGATCATCGCAACTGATGCAGAAAAGCATCTGAAAAAATTCATTTTTTCATGGTAAAAACTCTTAATAAACTAGGTATAGAATGTATATATAAAACCCCCATAGATAACATCACATTAATGGTGAAAAGCTGAAAGTGTTCACTGTAAGATCAGGAACAAGGAAAAGATGCCATCTACTGCCACTTCTACTCAACACAGTATTGGAATTCCTGACCAAAGCAATCAGGCAAGAAAGCAAAATAGAAGGTAACCAAGTTGGAAAGAAAGAAGCAAAATTAACTCTGTTCACAGATGAAATAATCTTATATGCAGAAAATCCTAAAAATACAAAAAATAAAAAGCCTGTTAGAACTAATAAGCAAATTGCAAAGTTATAGGATACAACATCAACACACAAAAATCAGTTGTATTTGTATAAACTAACAATGAATAAACCACCAATGAAATAAATAAAACAATTCCACTTACAATAGCATCAAAAAGAATAAAATACTTAGGAATCAACCAAGTAAGTGAAGTGACTTGTGCACTGAAAACCAGTAACTATATATGTGTGTTTGTGTGTGTGTGTATGTGTGTATGAAAGAAGTGAGAGAAGACACAAATGTAATGACACCCCATGTTCATAAATTGGAAGACTTAATACTGTTAAAATGTCCATACTACCAGAGCAATCTAACAGATCAATGTGTTACCTATCAAAATCTCAATAATATTTTTTAAAGAAATAGAAAAAGAAATCCTAAAATTAATATGAATCTCAAAGGACCCCGGGTAGTCAAAATAATCTTTAGAAAGAAAATCAAAGCTAGAAGCCTCATACTTTCTATTTTCAAAACATATTACAAAGCTACAGTAAGTCACAACGGTATGGTCCTGGCATAAAGACAGATGATAGGCACACAGACCAATTGAATAGAATAGAGTCCAGAAATAAATCCTCTCATATATAGTCAAATTGTCTCTGGCAAAGGTGCCAAGACTATACAATGGGGAAAGGATAATTTCTTCAACAAATTGTTCTGGGAAAACTTGAAATCCACATGCAAAAGAAAGAAGCTGGACTCTTACATTTGTACCATACACCAAAAGTAATTCAAAATGGATTAAAGATCTAAACATAAAGCCTGAAACTATAAAACTCCCAGAAGAAAACATGAGGGATAAAACTTCATGACACTGAATTTGACAATTATTTCTTTGATCTCACACCAAAAGTACAGGAAACTAAAACTAAAGTAGACAAATGGTAATATATCAGATTTTAAAACTTTCATGCAATAAAGAAAATAAACAACAGAGTAAAATGGCAATCCATGGAATAAGAATATTTATAAACCATATATCTGATTAAGGGTTAATACTGAAATAAAGAAATCCTAAAACTCAACAACAAAAACAAACAATAAAATTAAAAAATGGACAAAAGACATATAGATAACTCTCCAATGTAATATATAAGCAGCCAACAGGTATATGAAAAGATACTCAACATCACTGATCGAGGAAATATACATAAAAACTATAGTGAGATATCACTTTATAGCTGTTACGATGACCACTATCAAAAAAAAATAAAACCAGAAAATAACAACTGTTGGCAAAGTTGTGGAGAGATTGGAATCCTTGTGAACTATTGGTGGGAATGTGAAATGGTGTAGCTACTATGGAAAACAGCACGAAGATTCTTCAAAAAATCAAAAATAGAATTACCATATGATCCAGAAGTCCTACTTTTGGGTATATATTCAAAAGAAATGAAAACAGGATCTCAAAGGAATATTTGCACACCAGTGTTCACTGCAGCACTATTCATGACAGCCAAGAGGTGGACGTATCCTAAATGTCCACTGACAGATGAATGGATAAAGAAAATGTGTATATAGACAATGGATAACTGCAGCCTTAAAAAAGAAGGAAATTCTGTCATATACTATAACATAGACGAACTTCGAGGACATTATGCTAAATGAATAAGCCAGTCACAAGGACAAATACTGCGTGGTATCACTTACATGAGGTATCTAAAGTAGTCACATTTTTAGAAACAAAGTACAATGGTGATTTCCAGGGGCTGGGAGAAGGTAAAATGGGCATTGTTGTTCAAGAAATAAAGAATTTCAGTTTTGCAAGATGAAAATAGTTCTAGAGATCTGTTGCACAAGTTACATATAGCTAATACTATTATGCTGTAGAAATAACAATGCTTAAAATGGTAAATTTCATGTTATGGTTTTTATCACATTAAAAAAAATGCAATGCAGGGTTACAGAACAAACACCAGTGGGAGGAAACTGTAGAATAAATTTTGCAAATAAATTGTAGCCATCTAAGGTACAGTAAAAAGATATTAATGGTTTAGTGAAAAATACTAAAATTACTGTAGCATCTTTCTATTTTTACAATTACAGTTTGTATAGAGTCTAAGTCAAGAGTTTTCATAATGCTTTAAACAAGCCCCACAACTTAAATAAAATTAAAATACAGTAGATGATTTCATATATTCTAAGAACTGGGAACTTCATCAAAATCATTATGCTAAATACGTTTTCTTTTAAAATTAAAATCAGCTGAAAGGTGCTTTGAAAACTATTTAGAATTGCAAGATTCATTTGCCGAGGGAAAGAAGCTAAGTGATCAGGGATTTAAATTCACTTTCAAAATGTATAGCAGTTTTTGTAAATGATATACTGAGAACGTAATATTACAATAATTTATATTATTAGTCATGAAAATTTGTTACCCCTATAGGTAATTTTAATTTGTAATGTGATCACAATAGGACAGTATAAAGAGAAGAATATCACAACATGACAATATTTCACTGCATACTCAGAATGAAGAAGCAAGGTTCAAAGTTTAGACCTTGAAACTGAACAGGGTGCTCTTGAGAGAATTTGCTACTTCAAGCTGATTGCCTTCAAGATGCATTGGTATAATGTGATTATGTTTTCATTTTTCTATTATTTCCAATATTATTTAGTTCAGTTACTTGTTCCATTTGCTTTTAACTCCTATAATATTATGAATTCAAATGAGTTTCATTTCCTGAATTTGAAAAGAAGTCCAGCATCATTTATCTTTATTAGGTTGCTGCATTTGACCGCAAATTCATATGATTTTGCATTATTGAAACATGTTTCTTTTAAAAGATAATTTTCAAGCTATAACTGGCTTATGAGAACACTGTGATATTTTTCTGTTCATCTGTATTTTTCCTGGTATTTTAATGCTATAGGGGAATTTGCATATAATTTGAATTAGATCCTTTACAGTATCTTGAATGTTAATAGATACATTAAAGGGCTTTTTTTTTTAGACTACATCTCCATATGTCCTACCAGGAAAACTAGACATTGCTCCCATACTCAAAAGTATTATGATTTTCCTACAAAACTGGAACCTGACTTTATTAAATGAATCAGAAAATGGATTGTTTGCAACTGTTTCTTGAACTTTTTGGCTTGAGTGTATGCTTGGATATACTTTTTTTCCCCTAGAGTTAATTTCCACTCGAAAAATTCTTACAAGGGCCTGTATCAATGACAAAGCATTCTTAAAGTCTCTTGATATCACTAATTGTCCCATGGAAAGTTTATTCCAGTTAAGAATCCTCACCAGCAGTTTAAGAGCCTGCCAGGCTGTGGGTGTGGTTAGTTCCTTGAAGTGACTGGGGTCTGTGTGTAGGTGGCCTCACTCCCTCGAAGGATCCTCTGGCCTCGGCGGCTGGCCCTCACCCATCAGGCCCAAACGTGACCATGAAGGAAGGTGTCATGGGAAAAGCGGCACCCCAGGCCTTGGGAAATAGCTTGGGTCGGAGCCACCGAGAAGACCCCCTAGGTTCCTGGAGGGTCATTGAGGGTCCACACGGGGTCACTGCCTCCTGGGCCTTACAGGATTTTATGCGTAAGATATGTGTGTATTCACACCAATGTGAAAGTCCACGGTTTGTTCCTTGAAGGGGATCAGTATTATCCTCAGAGAGGAAGCAAGTAAGACCCTGGCAGAGTCGCAGCGTTGGCGGACTGAAGACTTGACTTTGGAACTCAGCCACCTGCTGGACATACAATCTTGGGGAGGGAACTGTAGTAATAAAGGGCTCAGCTTCACCCCCATGGAGTTCTGGGTGGCACGAGCCGGGAAAGGGCCTTGCAGCACTGTTTCTATGCTATTTAATGACAAGAAATTATTCTGAAGAACAAAAGTGGGAGGCTGAGAAGAGCACACGTTGAGTTTGGACTTGCGTAGAGCACGTTTCCTTCAACTGAAGGGACAACTTATATCTACTTGATTGCAAAAGTGAAGACAATCAAACAGTAAAATGAAAACTCTAGCATGAAGAACAGTAGAAAGCATATTAGGGAAAGAGAAGAAAAGAAATATCTAAATAAAAGAATCAACATGAAAAGTTATTTCTGTCTTTGTATGAAGGAAAATTTCTAAATTATGTCTATTCAAAACAGTGCATCAAGTTCCCCTTCCTAGTCCCCACAAGGGGCATTATGCAAAGTATTGTTTTGAAAATGGTTACATCAAGATATAAAATTTCTGGAAACTTAAGAGCAAGCCTAACATTATTCTGTGTATGGGAAACTTGGCTCCAAAAATTCCAACAGATAATTAGTAAAATGATCACTGAGGAAAAAGTGTCATGAAAATTTGATAAATAATGACTAAATACATAGAGCGAATTTGCATATTTTCATGTTGAATAAGAAGATATTTCCTTTCTTAAGTTCAGCTCACATAGTTAAATTTATACAGTAAAGCAACAAGATTTATGTATTTTGTTCTTCTGTTCTAAAATATTTTACAGGATATACACTAAAGTTCTATATCCTGTATTTTTAAAAATGGGTAATATAGCATATTCTATCAGATAAGACAATTAATTACTCCAGTAACACTTCTTGACCTTTACTATTTATTAAGCACTATTCTGGGACTTTTGCCAATAGAGGAAAGTTTTAAAAATTAAGAGTACAGTTAGCAGGTTGTTGCTGAGCAAATGTTTGTTGAGTGACTATGAAGCAAAGATATCACCCTTGTCCTTTAAAAGGCTTATTCTTATTTAGCATATCTATAATTTGCATAGTTACTCACTAAACTTTCTGGAATAGTTTTCTGAAAATGAAAAAAAAATAAGCTTGAGAATGCCTAGTAGTTACATTATTTTACTGTATGAAATAAAAGAAAATGCTAATATTTCACCTTTCAAAGAGTACTTAAACATTTTATCCTGAGCATTCTATTGTCATTATTTCTAGTTAATGAATCTAATTGTGAATATTGTTTTCCTATAGTCATTTACCTAATTATACATAGAAAGTATGAGTGGATCTATATATTCATAATCCTTATACAAAGGTTACTAAGGACTTCAAGCTAAAGAATATGTGAGAACTTTATAATTCTGTAATTTTACTGCAATAAAAATAGGGAATTTCTGAAGTTGGAAAGAACATTTGAGTTCAACCCCACAATATGCATCTAAGAAAGCAAGCAACTTGCCCAAAGGCTAATCTGTTTATGTCACACCTGGTATCAGGGGGGCCACTGCTCTGGGCTATTCCCTGATTTACCCATTAAAACACCTTTAATGTCATAATGTGTCCATTAATCTACCCATAAACTGCAAGTGAACACAGCTTCTGCCATGATAAAAAAGAAATGTTGAAACACTAAATAAATGCATTTCTTTTTTACTAAAAGATACATTTCTAATTCTCTCGGCTGTATAAAGTTATATAACTTGGAATAATCTGATTTAATTTGTGTAGGTGAGTGAATACTATGGTAACTATACAAAACAAGATTAATCATAATGCAACTTTGTCCGATATGTAGGAGGGAAATTAGTTCACAATCTAAAGCATTTTATGTTGAGAATTTTATTTGCATTCACTATTTCCCTCAGCACCAAATAGGGCGAGTATTGCGCATAAAGGGGCTTCTATTTTAAAGCTGAACTGAAGGCAGATGATTGCTGAGTGACTGGATAAGTTTATGAATTTCTTGTTATGTTAAATCGAAATGAAACCCAAGTCATCTGATTAGTGTTAGTGTCTAGTCTAGAATTCTTGAAAGATTAGCTTTATTACCTTGTGGAAATGTGTCTGACTTTGAGTATCAGGGTATTTTCAACTTGAGCACATTTCTCCTCAAATGAGCATTGTTCACAAAGATAGAGGCAGTGTAATTGTAATTCAATTTGATCTGTAACTGTACATACCAATGTGTTTTAATAAAGCCAGTGGGGAAATAGAAACTTAATAGTTTTGAAAATTTGCTATTAGAAAAGAACCAAACACAAACCTATTATTCATAAGTCAGAAAGCCCAAATCCTAATGAAGGGACTTAAAGAAAACTCAACTTCCCATAGTTGCCTGTGTGGATGAAGGAGATTCTGGCTTGCACTGGTCGGATTCCCAATGACTTGCCAACTGTATTAATAATTCGCTGCTCATAGATTTTCTCCGAAGAATAGTGACTAGTCACTGCTGCTGCAGGAATCTTAGCTATTTCCTTGGGATGCCTTTGTCTGCTGGACTGAACTCTAATTGTTTTTATTTATTAGACCATTTATGTCCTTGGTAAAACTACACACATTATTCAGTCTTTTCCTCCCTAAAAACTTGAAGCTTCAATTCATGAGAGTGTAAGAGCTCACTGAAGATGTGCTTGTGTTTAATTGACATACAACTTTGTCTCAGACTCCAAAATGAGGTGGGGTGGAGGAAACAGGTCATCAGTGAATGACAATGTCACTATCCAAATAGATGTGAATATTTTCTGTGAGATTAGGTAAAGTACCTAAGACAGTAGAGCAAATAAACTAATGTTGGTAGAATTACAATTTGTAGTTGTTTTTTTTAGTGTCTGGGAGGAAAGAAATCAATGGATTTCTTCCAGAAATAGTATCCTAATTGAACACAGTATATTTTCTTAATGTAGCTATAATTGAATATTTATTTAGAAGTAAATTGATATCTTGTGCAAATGAAGAACAAAACCATGTATTCCCAGTCATCAAGACACTCCTTTAATTTCATGTAAAGTTAATGAACAGTATCATTAAATACAAATAAAGAGAGAAGACAGATTAATTTTAAAACAACCCATTCTATTACAGACTTGAAGTTTTTCTTTTCCTTATTTTTTCTCTCTTAGTCTAAAGCAAATCATGATTAGTTACAAAAAGAATTACAGAGTGATAATCAGAGATCAAGATTGTCTTTTCTAGTTGTTTTGAAATGCATAATATGCTAACAAGCTGTTCATTAAATTGGTATTTTTTATTACACTTGAGAAAAAAACGCTTTGTATTACCAAAGCTAGTTGGACTGTTTTCATAGAATGAGCTATAATCACACTTTTAGAATAATTTACAATGATGACAATAGCTTATTACTTTGTAGCTTACCTCAGAGTGGGCAAAATCATATCTAAGTTTTTGTACAAGACTGCTCCAAGAACAAACACCGATGATTCATCTAATTCTAAAAAGAATAAAATAAAAAAATATTAGGAAAACAACAAGAATAATTCTGTGTCCTATACACCTGCTCATTATAAGGGGATTCCAGTGCTTGCTGATACAAAGCTGGGCAGAAGAAATCCCTCCTTCACATGCATGGCCCAGGTGAGCCCACGCACTGGGCACTCAGGGTAGTGCTAGGAGCGTTTTCAGTGGCTTTTTGTCATGAAGCAACTAACCTTCTTTCGCCAGCTTGAGACAAGAAGCTGGCTTAGTTGTAGCTAAGGAGTTTTAAGTTACAATGATGTAGAGAAAGAGAGCCAATTCTCTTTTGTAGTATTAAGTTACCAGGTCAAAATATCCAAGGTAAGAATTCAGATGACAGTGTCACCTTTGGAAACAGCAATTAATTCTAGGGGCTATTGATGTACTTAAAACTTAATTTCTTTCTCAAATTTGTTTTTCTATACTAAAATACTATCTACAAACCAAAGTAATGGAGGCAGAAACAAAAACGACTACATGGAAAATACAACATGTTTTCATACCTAAAGTTAAAATATTAGTCCATATGCTTTGCAGTGGCATGAGACTATCAATATTGAAACATAACCATGTCAAGCTCAGATCTATAATTTACGCTTATAATTTTTCCCCATTTTAATAGATCCTTTCCTCCAGGAAATTCAGATTTAAAGACCATATATAAGTTTTTTTATAGTTACCAAATTAGTTTAGAATCATGATTGCAGACTGTTTGTAAATTGTTTCATATATGTAAATTTATGAGTGTTTTATTAAATGACCTTATCAGAAATGTTTTGTTCAAAGTTCAAATTATTTCATATATTTACCTTTTGATGACACAGGAGTGAAAATGCTTTTTGGAATGACGACCCTGTCTTCCGAGTTTCTCGCCCAGTCAACCATCCCCTTCCGTCCTTTCATTGGGAAGTTGATGTCTGTTAGAACGGAGGCTGCGGGAAGTTTCTGAATGCTAGCCACTATTAAAAAAGGAGGAATAATGTCAGCTAAAATCTTTCCATGAAATTAAAATTGATCAAACTAAGCCTTGCAGAATATTCAAGATCAAATTTCAAGTCAAAATTATATTTATCAGAGCGACAAAACAGACTTATTCTTATTACTAGACAGTATTCACTAAGGTTGCTGATTCTGTCATTTATCAGTTTAGGTTTTTGTTGTTTTCATCAGGAATGCTACAGTGATGGACAAAGGTGGGGTGGGTATTCTGGGAGTACTGACGGTCCTGCCATACTGGTTGTTTGTGGTTGACCTTCATTCCAGTCGTTAGAAGCCCGTATTGTATTTTTGGTTAAATATTTTTATTAACACACCTGATTCATTGATTTAAATTTGCCTTTAAATCTGAACTGTGTCTTCAGAACAAATTTTCTGCAATTACATCTGAATGTTGTCATTGGAACAAATTTTTCATGGATTAAATGGGATACCACGAAGATGTGGAAAACAGTCATACTGCTCTGGGAGACAGCACTGTCAGACACTAAATAGTGAAGGGTCAATAATGCCATAACCAAAGAGCTCATATAATATGCAGAAATAGTCATCAAATAGATTAACAATACAAAATTTAGAACATCCTCCCACAGTTGAAAGTAATAAATGTAAATGTGTGAATGGAAACTTGTGTCTTTTCTTGCAATAACTATTTTAATATAGACTGATAAGCTTCATGAATGATATGCTTGGTAATGCCCAAATATATCTATTATTATATGCAAGAGTTATATACACACAAGTACATATAAAGCTATATATAATAAAACTATGTGATACTTGATTATATACACTTTCAATTAAGAAATGTAATTTGTATAATTTTTACATAGGCCCATACTTGTTCTGCATTAAAGTTTCAGGAGGATTTAAATAGAAAGATGAGAAGGAAAACTATAGAAACTATCAGAAGAGGAAAGCTAAAGTAAGAAACCTCTAGCCTCCTCATAAGTGGATTTATTCTAAAGAAACTTGTAATTTAAATCAAGAGAGGATAAAAATCAAGAATTTAACAATATTAGTTGTATAAATATATTACTGCACCAATGGCTTAGTTCCAGATTGAATTTGTTATGTGTTATTGTACTTTATTGAAGCTCTTTTGGGTTATTAAAGGATAGAATTTCATTTGGCCTGTAATTTGACATAAAAAGGTTAAGAAAGGATTTTGCAACTAAAGGTTAAAAGAAAGAGGGTGCTGGGTAACAGATAAATTAGTGATGGGTGTTAAATGGTACTTTTTGGGTGGAAGCTCTAATTATTTTAGTTTCTTTTATTTTTCAAACAATATAGTCTTTGTTATTCATAAATAATCCGGTTCATGTGTCCTTAAGGGTCCAAAACCTCCTCTGCTTGTTCAGCTGATCCTTGAACAACATAGGTTTGAATCATGTGGGTCCACTTATATGTGGATTTTCTTCAACAAATACACTGGAAAATTTTTTGGAAGTTTGTGACAATTTGAGAAACAAATATTTTCTTTGCCTTAGCTTATTTTACTCTAAGAATACTGTATATAATACACATAAAATACAAAATATGTGTTAATCGAGTGTATATGCTATTGGTAAGACTTCCAGTCAATAGCAGGTTGTTAGTAGTTATGTTTTTGGGGAGTCAAAAGTTATAGGTGGAAAAGTAGAAATTCAGATGGCCAACAGACATATGAGAAGATGCTCCACATCACTAATCACCAGGGAAATGCAAATTAAAACCACAATGAGATATCACCTCACACCAGTAAGAATGGCCAGCATGGAAAAGACTAAGAACAACAAATGCTGGTAAGGAGAAAGGGGAACCCTCTTACACTGCTGGTGGGAATGTAAGGTAGTTCAACCATTGTGGAAAGCAATATGGAGGTTCCTCAAAAAACTAAAAATAGAAATACCATTTGACCTGGAATCCCACTCCTTGGAATATACCCAAAGAATACAACTTGTTAGATTCAAAAAGACATCTGCACCCCTATGTTTATTGCAGCACATTTCACAGTAGCCAAGATATGAAAGCAACCTAAGTGTCCATCAGTAGATGAATGGATAAAGAAGATTTGGTACATATACACAATGGAATACTATTCAGCCATAAGAAAGAAACAAATCCTACCATTTGCAACAACATGGATGGAGCGGGAGGACATGATGCTCAGTGAAATAAGCCAGGCAGAGAAAGATAAATGCCAAATGATTTCCCTCATTTGTGGAGTATAACAATGAAGCAAAACTGAAGGAATAAAATGGCAGCAGATTCAGAGACTCCAAGAAGGAAGTAGTGGTTACCAAAGGGGATGGGTGTGGGAGGGTGGGTGGGGAGGGAGGGAGAAGGGGATTGAGGGGTATTAGGTTTAGTACACATGGTGTGGGGGGTTACGGGGAGAACAGTGTTCCCTACGGGGATCACAGAGAAGGGACATAGTGGATCTCTGGCAACTTCCTGCACTGATGGACAGTGACTGCATTGGGGTATGGGTGGGGACTTGATAATATGGGTGAATGTAGTAACCACATTGTTTTTTCATGTGACACCTTCATAAGAGTGTATATCAATCATACCTTAATAAAAATTTTTTTAAAAAGTTATAGGTGGATTTTTGACTCTATGAGGGGTCAGTGCCCCTAAATTCTGTGTTGCTCAAAAGTCAACTGTACGTGGACAGGTCAGCACACTGGCAGCACACTCTTTCTTATGGGTCCTATCAGCTTTATTCAATATGCAAAACTAAGTTACCTACTTCCAAGTTCCTTGACTCTAACTTTGGTTTTCTTGGTATTTAAAGGATATTTATTTCACCTCTGCTCTAAACACTGATGAAAAGAAATGCAGGTCTTCTTGACTGTTATATAATTTGTTTCCATTATAAAGGAAAACAAGAGATAAATTGTTGGACCCTGAAGTCTAATAATTCTTCTGTTTATATATATATTGGATAGAAAACAAAAAACAAATAAACAAAAAGAAGAAGAAGTAACAGATAGAAGAAGTATATGCTGTACCAACTATATATCACTTAATCCTGACTAAATGCTGGTCTAATACCATGTTCTTAAATATACAAAAATGATATCATTATACATGCATTGTATCTGACCTTATGAAATAAATGCATTCATTCTTTAATTAGAGGTTTATTGGCTATTCAATTATGACTTTATGTATTAGATTGTATTTTTGAACATAGTCTACATTAAAGGAACACAAAATCAATTAGCATCACCATTTAATTTGTGCAAGAAGACTTTTAAAATGCATAGTCCTGATCAATAGGAATGAATAAAAACAAACACTTTTCATTAATTTTAGTAGGAATCTACATTAATGAAAGATGATATTTTCAACAAATACATTATAAAAAAGAATATAAATTCATGGACTAATGAGATTCAAATGCTAGTCTTCAAATGATTAATATGCATGTACTTTAAAATATGAAATATTTAAAGTTGTACATCTTTACCTTAAACCTACCTAGGAAAATGCCTAGGATAACACTGTGGTTCTTCATGTCCCTGCAGTGATTAAGAAGAAAACCTATTTCTATATATATAGGAATAGATACATTAAAAAAAAATATATATATATATAGTATGTGTGTGTGTAATAGGTTTTATATATGAAAGCTATTTCCATATTAAAAAATAATTTAAAGATTACTTTGATTTCCTCCTTCAGTCCCTATACTAGACCCTTGGACTGGATTAGTTCTCAATTTCTTCCCTTCTTCTCCATGTTTAACTGTCTAAACCCTTAGGTAAAATTTAGATGCAAGTGCAGTCTTTAGGGACCTGGGAAGCTCATGTGTTAGATGAATACCAAAGAGGTAAGATTCAAAGTGAATGCCTTAGACCACTCAGTCACCCTGACTCAGATAGTAACTGCACTAGTTGGGATGAAGATTTAATAATGTAGAAAACTACTGCATCACTATGCAGTATACTTGACACCAATATAATATTGCATACAACTATATTTTAATAAAATAAATAAATAAGAGGATGCCTTAAATTATTTCAAGAATAAGTATGTGTCCAGTGCTGACAAAGGAACTCAGATGCAAAGATTAAGTGCATAATCTACACACTTTGCTTCTGCACTAATTGCTGCGTTAACACCAGTCACTGTGGATGGTTAGGTAATAGCATCTTTCCTCAAAAACTGAGAAAATGCCTTTCTTACAGAAGATTAAAGTACTTAGAAGAAACCTCAAAGGACACAGTGTCGCTGAACAAATAGGCACATTTTGAATGCTCCAAGAATTGCCCTAATTTTACTGTATCATGTTTTCATTACAACACTAGATTTGATTTCCTATGCAATAAAAATAGGTGACTCATCACTGATAAACCCCGAGGCCAAACCAACTGTACTTTCATTTTGAATCTGGATGTGCAGCTTGAGATCCCTTTGAGAGCATCATGTCTGTTGTTGGCCAAGCTCTCAAAGGATTCAGGTTCAGTATAGATTTTGGCTCATCAGAAAGCATATGGGAATTTTTGCAGACAGGCCTTAAAGCACATGAGTCATTTGTTTTGTTTTGCTTTGCTGTTTTATTTTGTAACCTCTGAGCCCTCCTTTGATTCATCAAAGCAGGGTGATGCTTCAACCTTGTTCCTGAGGAAAATCATGAGGTTTTAGCCCTCTGCCCTTATTGAGTTCCTGCAGGAATCTTTCTTAGTCATTCAAGTAATGTGAATGGTCCATGGACAAGCTATAGTCAGCCAATTTGGTACATCAGTTTGCATCATGGACAGGGATGGAATCAGAGAGCAGAAGTACAGGTGAATACAGTGGGAAGGAGCAAAATGGCAAACGGGGGCCTATAGAGGGAAAATGGCTGCTTTCTAGAGTGGCTTATGTGTGCCCTCTGGATCTGGGCCCTGGATTCAAATTCCTGACATTTTAGGCTAACTACAATGTCCTACTTTTTTCAGGTCAGTCCCAGTTTACCTCTGCTGTTTTGTATAATTATGAATAGCATTCCCTATCACTATCGAAAGTCTCATTGCAAAAGATAATTCCATCATTTTACCAGTTGTGTGATACTGGGCAGATTGCCTAACCTCTCAATGCCTCAGTTTCCTCTTCTATATAACATGGGAATAATAATATTATCTACCTGGCTGGGATGTTGGAGGTGGAGTTACTGTCTGTCAAGAGCTGAGAGTCCAGTGCATGGATGGCCCTAGGCAAGTACTGGTTGTTACTGTTACAATAGGTTTTCTCATAATCATGTCCAAGAGAACTACCTTACTGTGGGTTCCATATTATGTTGACGATGATGATAAATATTTGACTTTTGCATCGGACATTCTTTTTTGGCTGTCCTTCAGTGACCCTAGGCATGAGATTGTGTATTGAAAACCTTAAGTTGAATATATTCAGACAACTGAAAGGCAGGAATTGCATTTAACATAAATAGAGCTCATCCTCTAGTACTGAAATGTAGCACCTAGGGTGTTGAAAAGGGCTCCTTTTTACTCATTCTCTTTCTTTTGTTCTTTCTGTCTTTCCACCCCTCATTCCTTCCCCCTCTCTCTCTTTCTCTCCTCTGATAGAATCTTCCAGACAGAAGAGGCTTCCTTCTCTGGTTATTTATTACACAAGGTCAGCCAGGTTAAAAATATGTCACCTCAATTAAAAGAGGAAATGACCACATGACAAATGACAAATTCAGTGTTTCCAGTGCAGCCAAGGCCACTGGTTGCAAAGGAAACTTCAGAAGCACTATTTGAACAGTGCGTAAGTGCTTAATGCAATGACTCACATTCTGTAAATGAGAAGAGGGAACTCCCAAGCAAGGCACCTCTTGATCGTAAACATCATGTAGGCATCCAGAGGAAGTTGATTAAGGGATGCCTTAAAAACCGTCTTTTTCCTTGTTTCCTTACATTGATGTTTCCCATATATTTAAAGTTTGCATCATTTTTTCATGTTGATTCAGAGGGAACAACTTACAAACTGGGCCTTGACTCATCAATATTAAAAAATTGGCCAGTTGTCAAAATGGAATTGTTTATAGAAACCATTGTTCAGTATTACTAGATAGACACGCCCCCAGTTTTGAAATCCTGTAAGAAAAATATGGGATGGAGGGCGTGATACACTGTATTGTTGTGTTAGAAAGCAACTGTTAGTTTGTTCATGTACCCACAGGAAGCATGAGGGGCGGAGCAGAGCCTAGTGTAGTGTGATCCCTTGGCATACAGCAGCTTAGAAATCTATGCTTTTTATATTTATATAGCAATGCCCAATGCCTTGTAAAATACTGAGGGTTTTTGGGAGGAAAGAAAAGGACAGCTGACATTTATTGAACATTTGCCATAAGGTGGCATTCATCACCCATTCATTAACTCACTCAAAAGATACTTGTTGAATGCCTCTTCTGTGCTAGGCACTGTTCCTAGCACAGCAGTCGGCCAGGTGTTTTGCACATGATATCTTATTTAATATTTAAAACAACCCTTGGAAGTATCGTTATTATCAGTATCCTTGTTATTATCTGTATCTTCATTTTAAAAGTGAAGTGGACTCTCTCGGGTGGTAACTTGAGATTCAAGTTTCACCTGCCCAGAAGTGTATGATTTCACACTGCATGGTGCAGTTTGTTAATAGCACATTTACTTTGCCTTATTGTAATATTTCTCACTATAAGAGACAGACATAGTGATTCAGTTAAAGGAAATAAACTTGTTTTCTTTATCTTACTTGCCCAAAAGGACATAAAAACCATCGCTGAAGAATGGTGCTATCAAAGGGTGGTTGTACTTTAATTTGTCCATCATGACCTTTATGTTCTAACTCTATGAAAAATCACACTTTAGGATTCTGCAACAGTGACAGACACACTCAGACCTTCAAACAGACATTGTTAGCTGGCCTCCTCTTTGTCCTGCTTCCATGTTTACTGTGCCTCCTTCCCCAGAAGGCTGGGGGCCACAGAGAAAGGGCAGGCTGAAGCGTGGCCTGTGGCCACCGCTTGCCAGGACGGTCCCTCTGGGTGGCACGTCCATAAGGCCCATGGTGCACTGAGAGGACTCCGTCTGCCCCCTCTCCATGTCACTGCTACTCAGGACAAGATCTCCAAATATCAGGAGCAGCACAGAAATTTACGTGAGAAATAGTTTTCTTATTAGGAGCTTCCCGATTTTTTTATTGGGGAAAACTCAGGATCTTCTGATTTTTAAAATAGACAAACTAGATACGTAGTCAAGAAAGGAACCATGAGGCCTTGTCAGGACCCTTCTTTCAACTTGTTAGTTTTTAATGACATATAATACATACTGAAATGTTTAATAATTAACCATTTTGCATATTCCTTTCCAGCATCAAAATTGAAAAATTTCATAAATTATCTGTGAATCATAGCTTCACGTTCTGTTTTTTATTCATTAGCCACTTCAACGCCTGGGGGCCTCTGGGTGGCACAGGCTTGCTTCTGATCGCTGCTCTGGGTCTTTCTGCCTGATTTTAGCGCCCTCCGTGGCCGACTCCCTCAGCTTCGCCTCTGGTCACTCCCACTTCCCCGCCACGGAATTGGGCCAGTGCACGTGGTACTTCCACAGCCACACGTGAGACTCATGTTCAAGCTGAACTGTCTCAACCGGGGTGGCAACTACCGTCTACAGGCCAGTGGTTTTATTAATGTTTTTCGCACTTTTAGGTGGTTGAAAAAAAATCAAAAGAAGAATACTATTCCTTGGCATGAAATCAAAATCATATGAAACTCAAATAAATCTCTGTGTCCACAAAAAAGGTTTCACTGGGCGACAGGAACACTCACTGATTTATGCTCAGTCTAGGGCTGCTTTGATGCAGTGATGGCAGGAGCGAGCAGGTGGATTGGGAGCTCCAAGTCCACAAATCCTGGAATATTCACTATCTGGTCCTCTTTAGGAAAAATGTCCACCCCTGTTCCAGACATACATTAAAGAAGCTATTTTTGAACATTATAATCTTTCTTTAAAGGGAAGCATACTCTAAAAGTGTATTCGTTTCTGTGCTTGTCCTTTTATGCACTTCATGTGCTTTCTACCTTTTTGTTTCTATGCTATACTGAATAGAGTGGGGAAATTTAAGATGACTGTACCTTTTTTCTTTTTTTTCAGTTTTCAAAAAGGGTACTTTGTGGTTTTTTAGAAACACTTTTTATAAATGTTCATCTCATTTTACGTAGGTAATTCCTGATTTTATTCCTAACACGATACGAACTAAAATGTGATATAGGAAGTCGTTTTTGCCTGGTGCCTGAGTAGTAAAAACAATTCAATGTAGAAAATGCCTTAGGAAATAAGTTCTCCCTCTTTCCCCAACCAGTGAAATTAAAACAAAATTCCAAGAGGAAAGAACACCCTGTGACAATCAGCCAAGCAGAGAAAAACGAGAAGCTTTATACATGCAGCATTACTGACTCTGCTCTCTTTCCACACATACAGACATAGATGTATATGTATGTGTGTGCAAGATATATTGCCTTTTTATATTTAAGGGTATTTTAACCTTACTACAGAAATAAGTCAAGGACCTTTTAAGAGTTAGGGACCAAATGCAGGCAGGAAGCACCCATGGAAGGCAACAATTCAAGGGCTTCCTGAGAGAGTGAATCACCCACTCCCAGGAGAGTAACGGCAGGGGGGAGTGCTGTGGCTTGACAAGGGAAAAGAGATCGCTGTAGACTGGAGAGTTTATTCTGGAAATTCATTATCCAATAAACCTCGACTGAGGCCTGTGAGGACTGTCCTACCACTGAAGATTCGGTAAGTGAGCGAGAAACACAGTCTAGTGGGCAATGCACACAACTAGAAAGCGAACATATGATTCAACGATCCTCAGTTGTGATAGGTGGCGGGACAGACGTAATGGGTGAAATGCGTGGTTGGTTGACCAAGGAAGGCCTCTTTGAAGAAGGACTATCTAGGCTGTGGAAGAGGAAACTGCCTGTGCAGACCTACATCCAGAAAAGGCCTGTAGTTCCAAAAAATTCAGAATAATAGTATTTAGATAGGAGTAATGGCATGAGCCCTTAAAGGCATGAGATGAGGAAACTTGATATGTCCTACAGAAATACTAACATTTCTAATAGGAAAGAAAAGTTTAGAGAAGCAATAGGAGAAAAGGCTGAAAAATGATATTACTGGCTAAGAGACCTTGAGGTCTGCAGCATGAGCAAGTTTGGAACTTCAAAATGTAAACTGGATGCCTTCAAAATAGAAGTAATGGTTGACAATGTGGACACAGATAAGTTCTCCTAATGAGAAGACACCATGGCAGACTGATTCATTCAGCAAATATTAAATGAGCATCTATTATATGCTAGGCATAGTACTGGGCACTGGAAATGCACCAAAATAGCTAAAGTCCCTGCCCTCCTGGGACTTGCATGGTATCTGGGGAAAGATGGAGAAAGAACAAATCCAACCAGATAGAAAGTCAGTGATAATGAAGGACATGCTAGAGAATGAGGGGTGTTGAGAAGGTTGGTCGAGAGAGGGAGCCTCTTGGCAAGCTGGTGTCTGCGCCATACCTGGAGGAAGGGCAATGCTGAGTTAGGCAGATGTCGAGGGGATGACAGAAAGATGCTAAGAAATGTGGTTTATGGAGGGCTCACTTTTAGAAGGCAAAGAGAAATAAACAGAAAGACCCCCCAAAATAAATGGTGAGAGAAAAAGAGGAGAAAAACACTACAGCAAGGTAACGCAGGATGGAGAGATGTATTATAATAATGAAAGAGTGGCTTTATAAGGACTCAAAAGCTTTCTAAAGATTATGGAGATCACCGGTTTAAAAAATATAAACCATATTCTAAAATTAGGTTCAGGCCATGCTGTATGGCAGAGGTCAGCAAGCTTTTTCTATAAAGGGCTCCAAAGTACATATTTTCAGTTCTGTGGGCCATCAAACTCTGTTGAAATCACCCAACTCTGCAAGTATGATGTCAAAGCAGCCACAGAGAACTCCTGAGTGGTCATGCGAGGAAATGTGGCATTTAATCACTTAAGAAAAATTGTCTTATGTGACCAAGGCTGTGGTTCTTTGACTCAGCAAATGTGTACTGGGCAGAACTCTTGGTTTCCTACCAAAGCACTTCTCCCCTTCTTGATAGAAGGTGCCGCCATCTACTCAAATGTTCAAATCAAAACCTGAACGGTCATTCTTCACTTCTGGTTTTCCTTTGCCTCCTATGACTCTCATATACATACAGCCTCTAAGTATTACTTCCAGAACATGTCTTAAGTTTCACTTAATGGATTTAATGCAGAGAATGGACTCTCTGTCCATTCTGTAACCATCTAGAAGCCCCCAGAAACTCTAACCTGAACTAACTCAAAAGGGCCTGACTATCCTTCTTAATTCTACTCTTGTCCTTGAATTCCTTCTTCTCAGAAACCAGTTATCTTTCAAAAATATAAATCAGATCATGTTGTTCCCTTACTCGAAGTAATTCAATGGCTTGTTAGTGGTCTTCGAAAAACATCCAAATCTTACACCGCGGCCTGCCCAGCTCTGCATGGCCTGGCTCCCATCTGTCTCTGCAGTTATATTATGCACAGCTGTCTTGTTTGCTGAATCCTATTAAGCTGCACAGATCTTTCTTTTCTACCACAGTTCTTTCCTCTATAACTAGAACATTCTTTTCTATTCTTATCCTTGAATCTCTGCTAAATTGTTTTTTCTTTACCTTGGTCTGTCTGTACTGCTCCACCTACAGAAACTCATTCCTCCCTATTACATCATCCTGTTTATTTTTTTATGGCCCCTTTCACAGTTAAATATTTAGTTTATGGAGATTTATTATCTGCCTCCCACAGTAGACTATAAGCTCCTAAAGGAAAGGAATTTTTCCAATTTACTGTTGTATGATAGGATCCTAACACACAGTATATTTGATATAATTCTCTGTCTCTCTGTCTCTCTGTCTCTCTCTCTCTACATATATTTTTTTTTAATGAACGAAGTCTACCAAAGACTCAGTAGGAGGCATTGGGGTTTAATGTGGTAACTTTGGGCCCTGGAAATAAACAGACCTAGTTTTCCAAAACTTTAGATCTTTGGCAAGTTATCTAATTGCTCTTCAGTCTGACCATCTGTAAAAGTCAGTAGCCTTTCATGAGGATTAAGCTGAAGGCAGTTAATTCATTCCCTATACATAGTAAGACACAGTATATGCCAATTCACTTTTACCTTTCACCTAAATGAGTCTCTTCTCATAAAATATTATAGAAGATCCCAAATTAAAAAGGAAGCATTCCTTATATAGAAAGAGATTACAATCTAGCAAGATGTCTGCTTCACACAAATATCATTAAGTATGGAAGAATAGGTATGCAAATATTCTGAACTGCAAGGTTTATATATGAACTGGTGAATTGAGTGTCTTCAAGAATCTCAAATGAAGCACCCACAAAGCTTAACTCTTGGTTTCCACCTAACCTTCATCAAAATATGTTTGCCCTATGCAGTCTTCCCCACCTCCATAGACGTAACTCCATCCACCCTTTCCCCAAGACAGAGAACAGTAAGGTATCCTCGACATGTCCTTATCCTCATCCCCAGAATCCAGTTCATTATTGTGCTTGCTATTTCTCTTCCAAAACACATCTTAGACTTGTTTCTTTTTCTCTGCCTTGATTATCACACAATAGTCCATTAGATCTTTCCTAAATCTGAGCAACACACTACATTCACTGCTTCCCTCTTGTGTCCTTACTATCTACTACAGTGAGAATATGTGTACAGTGGAGTTGAATCATGTCACTCTCTAATGAATTCATGATATAATTGAGTAAAATACAAAAGCATGTCCAGGGTCTCCATGACGTGGTCCTTGACTTCCTCTTTAATGTCACCTTACAACTTTCCCATTAACACCTGCTCTTCCAGATTTCAAACTATACTATGAAGTCACAGTTTATGATCCAAACATATGGGGCTGGCACAAAAACATACACTTGAACAATGGAACAGCATAGAAGGTCATGAAATAAACCCCACAATTGTATAACCAATTAATCTATGACAGAGGTGGCAAGAATATACAATGAGGAAGAGACAGTCTCTCCAATAGTGTTGGGAAAGTGGGTAGCTATATGAAAAATAATTATACCATATACAAAAATAAACTCAGATAAAACACAAATGTGAGACCTAACCATTTAAATGTAAAACCTGACCATATAATTCCTGAGAGAAAACATTAGCAGTAAGCACCTGGACATCAGTCTTAGCAATATATATATGTATATTTAGATCTGTCTCCTCAGGTAAGGGCAAGAAAAGCAAAAATAAACCAGTGGGATTAAATCAAAATAAATATCTTGTTCACAGTGAAAGGAATCATCAACAAAATGAAAAGGCAACCTACTAAATGGGGGAAGGTATTTGCAAATGATACATCCAGTAAGGGGTTAGTAGTCAAAATATATAAAGAGCTTCTACAACTCATCGCCATAAACAAACAATCCCATTAAAAAATGGGCAGAGGACCTGAACAGACATTTTTCCAAAAAAAGACATACAGATGGCCAACAGACACAGAAAAGATGTTTAACATCACTAATTATCAGGGAAATGCAAATTGAAACCACAATGAGATATCACCTCACACCAGTCAGAAGAGCTAATATCAAAAAGACAGAAGATAACAAGTGCTGGTGAGGGTGTGGAGAAACGAGACCCTAGGGCACTGTTGGTGGGAATGTAAATTGGTGCAGCCACTAAGGAAAAGAGTATGAAGGGGCCTCAAAATTTTAACAATAGAATTATCATATGATCCAGAAAATTTCACATCTGGATATTTGTCTGAAGAAAATGAAAACACTAATTTGAAAAGGTAGATGCACCACTATAGTCATTGCAGCATTATTTATAATTACCAAGATATGGAAGCAACCTTAGTGTCCATTGGCAAATGAATGGCTAAAGGTGTATATATACAATGGAATATTACTCAGCCATAAATAAGAATGAAATCTTATTTGTAACAACTTGGATGGCCACAGAGGGTATGTTGTGTTAGATGAAATAAGTCAGACAAATACCACAAGATATCACGTATATGTAGAATCTAACAAACAAACAAATATAACAAAACAAAATCAGACTCATAAATACAGGGAAGAAACTGGTGGTTGCCAGAGGTGGGGGAGTAGATGAAATAGGGGAAAGGGATTAAGAGGTACGAACTTCTGATTATAAAATAAAAGTCACAGTAATGAAAAGTATAGCATAGGGAATATAGTCAATAATATTGTAATAACTTTGTATGGTGACAGATGGTAACTACACTTACTGTGGTGAGCAGTTCATGATGTTTATAAATGTCAAATAACTGCATTGTACATCTAAAACTAATATAATATTGTATGTTAACTATACTTCAACTAAAAAAAAAACGTACTTTCAAGTGACACTGAAATTCTTTCACTTCATGTCAGTACTTCCTTGATTAACTCTCATTCTACCATCAGGTCTTAGCCTAATGCCAAGGGGACCTTTCTAGCACTGAGTAACCGCTGCCCGTACTTAAGGTGGGGGTCCTGGTTAACCTCTCATCATTTATTACAATTTCAATTACAATTATGTATCTGTTTACCTATTTGTATGTGTTTTGGTTTTAACAGTTCTTTTTCCTTATATTACTTCTAATAATACAAATTATATATTCATTCATCTACAGAAGTCTTGTATTTAAAAACTTACTCTCTTCTCTACCAGACGGTAACCTCCATAAGGCATGGAATAGGCATGTTTGGCTCATCTTTTTTGTGCCCGGCAGGTCCTTCATAAATATTCACTTAATATAATGAATGAAGTGAGAAATGAAGAGCAAGAGACTAAGTATAACCGAGGAGGGTCAATATATGACAAGAAAATGTAAATAAGAACAAGGAGGTGATTTTCAGTTGCCCATAGAATGTTGACCACTTCATCTTACTCAAAGAAACCATGGATACTATGCTTTTTTCAAAGTAGGGAGAACTGAGGTTAGACACATGTGCCTGCCCAAATGCAATTTTTTGAAGAGAGGGACACGTGGCAGTAACAGAAGAGGACAATTGCTGAGCACCTGAGTGCCAGCCCCGGTACCTCCTGACCCCACAGCACACTCTCAACCAAGTACAATGAATCCCACTTCATAGACTGGTTTTGGATCATTATGGTACAAAAACAGTCTTTACATTCTCATGGCATTATAATAAAGAGTCAGGAGATTACAGTTGGGATATAAACACACTAAGCAATGATTGGTGAAAACAAAATACATGAGCTCTGTATTTGTGAGCATCATTTCTTTCCCATCAAATTCAGAAAATAGTTTTGGTCTTTAGGTCATCCAACCAAAAACAAAGAAACAACAACAAAAAATCCAAACAAATAATAATTTACTCTTCCTCCCTATATGCATGCATGCACAAATACATGAAAACACACTTCCTAAGAATAAACTGAGTGCTCTATTTCATTACAATAATTTATATGTAGTTAGGGGCATACCAATCAATTATACTTTTGCTTTACCTATGTAGTCTTAATTATGCTAACAATAATATATTAATTTTTCTCCCAAGAAACTGATCTTTAAAAAGTAAATATTCCATATTTCTAATATGCTATGACATTTTAAAATATGGAGTTTTAGAATAAACTTTAAAGATGACAGAAGTTATTTTCTTCAGGAAGAATATTATGACATTTTAGGGAAAATGAAAGAAAAATTGAAGGAGTTGGGGAAAGTTAAAAGAGAATTTACCAGGCTATGAGTTTGGGGAAAACAACAGGAGAGTCCTAGAGAGAAGGAGGAGGGTGGGTAATGCTCTCAAATAAAGAAGACAGAGCTTTCTTTCAAAAGCAGAAAGATTCCTATTTCAAAAGGTAATAAAGTAGTCCAAATGGATACTGAAGTTTATAATTAAAACATCTTGTAGCAGCAAAGAAAATGTTTCAGTATCTTAGTCTCATTATATCCCTCTGTATTCCTACTGAATTTTAGAACCTTTAATAATTTCAATATTGCATCAAGCTTTATTTGACTTCAGAATATATATATAGCCATATAACCTATTACTGAACATAAGTCATTCCCTGATGAACTGTCCAGTCCCTACAGCTACAACATTCTCTTTTGTAGTTATCAGCTAGCCCTGGCATAAAATACTGTCCAGCCTATATATAGAGTCATATGTCCTTTAATGCTTGTTATTCCTGGACTTTCTATTCATTTTAACTTTCATTAAAAAGTGTCTTCATTCTTTGATGTAATTTTTAAAATATCATTAGTGTTAGTGGCATTTAAAACAACTGCACTTCAGGTTCAAATCACAGATATTTTACAACATGCGCACACACACACAGTCATCACTCACACTTGCTCACTCCAATTCATATGACACAGACCAAAACAGAAGGTTCAATGAAAGAAAATACATCCAACCAGTCACATAAGTAATTATTTATATTTCTAAAGTTAAAACTCTTCATATGAAAAATGTAAGTGGGCAGAAAAACATTTTTGACTGTTCAAAGACATTATTTAAGAACAAAAGAGAACTCATTCATTCATGGATTCAGGAGGATACAGTGATGCTAGAGAATCTTTTGTTGCATCTGTAGAGATAATTGATTCAGTTTTGCAGACCACAGATTACATGTTAAGGAACAGAAATCACAAAGGTGAAGCAGAAGGGATTACTCTGTGTGAATCACTCAAGGGAGCCAGGATCTGCTAATAAATACATGGAAGAGAGGAGTACTTTCTTAAGACAGCAAAATGCAAATACCACTGAAATGCTTGTGAGCCTTTAGTGTTCATTACACCACAGAAGACAATTGTGTAACAAACTCATTTTAAGGTGGACACAGTGCAAATCGTTTCTAGATTTAGTTGTATTATTTGCCTAGGAGTCTGGGTTCCTGGTTTTCCTTGTGAAATAACAGTAAATGTACCATTGAGATTTTTAAAAAAACTAAACTAAACTAAAACTTAGGGTATTAAATTTAGATAGGCACTTCAGAAGGAGCAGGCTGTGTTTACGGGGCCCTGGATGGCCTGACCAAAGTCACTGAATCAGGAGTAGGACCCTTATTTGGCTCTATATTTGTCCACTACCAATTATAGGGCCTATTATACAGCAGATGCTAACTATATATTATCTTTCACCTTCACAATAACTCTTCAGGGGAGATATATTATTATTTCTACTTTAGAAAGGAACAAACTGAGGGATTTAGAGATGAAACAACTTGGAGGTCAGTCAGTTGTGGTGTAGCCAACGTTTGCAGTCAAACTTGGCTCCAAAACCAGTTTTCTTGGATACAAAATGGCATTCCTGTTTGCACTGACATATAGCGTGACAGTCTTTAATCTGATTCAGATGAGAACCTACTGGATTCGGTGAAGGAAACAATGGAACAGATGGCTAATTTAGCACAGAACTCCTGGAATAACCAAATAAAGGAAGATTTTGAAAAGGCAAAACCATAAAAACAGAAAAATGAAAAAAATGTTAAAGGGGATCAATGTCTCTTTTCTCTTCACTGGTTACTGTTATAGGCGCAGACCAATACTGCGGTGGGCTAAGCAATTATCGCCATAGAGACAGTTTAAATGCAACTGTTTTTCATATTCATGCAAACTTGTGGCAACATCCTTCTAATTCAGTTGAACAGCAAAATCAGAAAGAATGCATGCTGCATGCCAGTTTTAGCAATTTAAACCCTTATTTCATAAACCAATGGAGATCAGAGGTGTTTCTGTACAACTTTCAAATTTTGTAGAAGGAAGCCACACTGAGACCTATTATTACAACATATTTTAGATACTATGTGTCCAGGGAAGCAGGAAGCTCTGTCGTTCCCCGCATGGCCCTTGGGCTAATCCCATCCCGGAGAGCCTTCCCCTAGTCGGTGTCCTCTTCCAGATCTCTTGAACTGAGGCAAAGCATCGATCCCTGTTTGCAAAGCTCCTCTTCACTTCATGTCTTTTATAGAGAGTAACAGAAGAAAGCTCAAACCCAAAATGTTTGCGCTTAGGTTTATGTGTCCACATGTGAGAAACCCAAGAATTCTCAGTCTGTGTTCTCAGCAGAAATATTAATGTTTGAAATTGTTGTTTCCAATTTCAGCACAGCCCTCATAACCCATGAACCCATGCCCAACACACCAAGCTGTGCCACGAGGACCCGTAGCTTCACCCTCTCTGTTACACATAGCTTGCTCTTTAGGCTTTCAATTCTTTCTGTTCATTACTGTGCATTCTATATATTATACATTTACCACGGGGTTTTGTGTGACTTCATTAGGTTTCAGATCATGAACATTCTCCCAGTAAATACAAAATTTAAAACAAAGGACAGACCTTAGAGCCAAAGATATGTCTTTATCAAAGCACTCTCCACTGGACAGTAAAGGAAGGGATGGAGACTGACTGAGTAATAAATATGTAAACAGAATTTTCACTGGTTAAGATATGTTATAAAAGAGTCATTAAATATATAACACAAGCACATAACACATTTTAAAATGTGTAGTTAGCTAGAAAAACAATTTTAAATTTTCCAATAAATATGAAAAATATTACTACAAAAGAAAATAAAGGTCAGGAGTCATTTTACATTGATGTAGAAATACAGAATATATGAGTAAGACTTTCCTAGAGCCATATCAAAATTACCATGAAGTTCTTTATATAACAGAAGTAGGTTAGAGTGTGGTTGGCTGAGAAAGATAATGAAACAAATCTTTAACTTTCAACTACTAAGATTCAGGGGGATAAAAATGCATCCACTCTGAATGGGAAGCACCGACATAGGACAAATTGTGTGGGCGCCCTTGACACTCTGGCAGCGAGGCTGTTCCGAGTAAATAGTACTGTGAATGTTGGTGAAGGTGTTCATCTGGGAAATGCTATATAACATAAGGGATGCTTTACCAAACCTTTTCTTGGAAAGCATGATACAAAAGGAGGAAAAAAAAAATACAATTGCCTATACATTGTACTCAAATGGCACTTCTGAAAAGAATAGTAACTGCTGACATTAGGGAATTTTCATTTTACTGTATACTCAAATATGTACATAAGGTACTATACAAAAACAGGCATTCCAAAGTAGTAACATACAGGCTCTGTTCTTTCTTCATGGTAAATTCAACCAGGATAATGAAGCAAAAGCTGTTAAAGATCTGGAGACTATGTGGGGATTCACAGCGGAGCAGAGTTAGTCGAGAGCTAGGAATTGGTCTGATACGGGGATAACGGGGGAAAGGTCGGGACATCCGTGCTACTTGAAATGAAACAGAACTGCTATTAACACTGCTTTCTAGTTGGACTTTTTCAGGGACAAGAAGCCCTGTTTAATGACTCCATGAATAATTGTGTCCTTCAGTGTGGCTATTTGAAACAGATTAGAGAAACCTGGAAATATTATGTAACGATTTTCACCTCAGTTAACTTCTAAAAGAGCACAGGCCTACTGATAGTTTGAAACACTGTAACAAGAGTGTTTTCTAAGTTAAGGTCCAGCAAGCTATGATAGCAGCTGGTTGACAAATTGTATGTTTTTAAGATGAAGAGATAAAGGTGCTTTGCAAAGATCTTTACAACTTGGATAATAAGGGTTATGTATTTATTTTCTAAACTGTTTTATTAAAAATAAAAAACAAAATAGTTTAAGTAGAAGGGAGCAGACCAGTGTATGGCTGTCCTTGGCCATGAAGGGTTCTCCCATTCTTGGGGTTCGTGACTTTATAAGTAGGAGAAACACAGAAATGGGAGGGAAGGTAGGACTTATTTTGTTTGTTAACTGGCAGCTCAATATGAGTCACAGCTTTAAAGAAGTCATTTTAATGGACAATTTCATTTTAGCTTTTGTCTGGGGATTCAGATGGTGGAATGAGGACAGAATGCTGATGGCTTCAAAGGATAAAACTGCTTAAAACTTCAAGAGCAAGGATTTCTGTGTTCAACCCAGGAACAAGAATACATAAAAAATAAACAGCATGGTGACTATAGTTAGCAATACTTTCTTGTGTATTTGAAAGCTGTTAAAGGAGTATGCCTTAAAAGTTCTCATCACACACACAAAAATTGTCATTATGTGTGATGACTAATGTTAACTAAATTGTGTGAATCATTTCACTGTATATACATACATTAGATCATTATGTTGTACATCTAAAACTAATACAACGTTATATCTCAATATAAGTTTTTAAAGGAAAAAGAAAAAAATTAACCCAATCAAGCTTGCTCTGGATCCTAAACTTTGGAGACATTCAAATGGTTGCCAAAGTAGATTTTTGATATGTGTTTAGAGTATACAGATTGGGAAATAAATCTGCCTTAATACTGTCGTCAGGTTCTTGGAGAGGAGAGGCAGTGGCCGCACCTCCGTGAACCCTTCCTCTTTCACACCGTACCTCTGAACATCAGTAAACTGTAGGACAGACCGTTAACATGCTCCAGTACCTGATCTCTTCTCACTCTGTCCACTGGCATCTGGTCTAGGCCGCTGAGCTCTCTCATCCGGCCTATTACTGTAAATACCCTACCAGTCTCCCTCTAGCCAGTCATACCCTGTGCATTAGCTTCTACTCTGTAGTCAGAATGGTCCTCTTAGGATATAATTCAGATATAAGATCAGATCAATTTCCTGCTCAAATCTCTCAGTGGCATCACACCTCTTTCGGACCTACAGTCAAGGGCCTTCCACAGGCTGGCTCCCCACGGCCCTTCTGACTTCATCTCTTCCCCACTTGGTCCTCAGCCACTCTAACACCACATGGCCTCTCATGTATCAAGCACATGCATGAGTCATGACCTTTGTACTTACTGCTCCTTCTGCTAGACGTGTTCTGTCCCCACATATCACTGCGTCTCATGATCCCTGGGATTCAGGTCAGCATTCAAAGTCTGCTTCTCTGACCAGAGGCCTTCCCTGACCATCCAACCTAAAATGACTCTCCTCTCTTTAGTCTCTACCCTCTGGCCCTGACGGATTGCTTCTACAGTTTCTCTTCATTTTACTTATAACTACTGGGAATGTTAGATGGCACTTGTCTGACATCTGTCTCTGCTAAAAAACACACGCTCCATGAGAACAGGAGCCTTGATTTGTTCACTGAGAAATCCTCAAAACCTAGGACACAACCTGGCACCCATTTGTGGAATGAATGTCTAATACATGTAAAAGCGAATTAATTAAATCCACAAATCATTACCAGTCTACTATACTGACACTAGGGAGCGTCTCACAAGGAGGTTCTCGGCTAGATGGAACAGAGCCCATGAAATCCCTTGAGCAGAATGTCTTGTGTGCCCCTAAAAGTGGCCTTTCACAACAGCCACCTCAGCGTTTCCACCACAGCCATTTGGAATAAGTGGATGAGAGAAAATACAATGGGATGATTTCTATTAAATTAGAAATAACCAAAGAACTCATGCTGCTGCATTTCATTCCAAGTCATAGTTTAAAACTATGTTTGAACTATTTATTTTTTCAAGGGAAGCAATATGCTAGGACCAAAAAAAAAAAGGCTATTTTAGTTTCTTGTTTCTGATCTACAGAAAAACATACCAGTTGCTTCACGTGTCTAGCAAGAAAAAGTAGGAAGCCAGAGGGTGGAGATAGAATCTGACACCCTCAGCCTCAAGTCTAGCTGACTGCACCAGCATCTGGGGCTACAGATAAACAAAAAAAGATGTTACATTGTGTATTTTTCAGGCGTGGTGTCAACTGACTGCAAGCTCTTATTTTAAAAGAGAGGAAGTTAAACAAGGGATGGAGATGTATGAGCCACAAAACTAAGCAGTGACAGAAAGGAAAATAAGCCTAGAAAGGAAGCCACTTTATAATTACATCATCAGATTGCACGCTGGCTTCTCAATTGGAGAACATGATATTCTACCAAAGGAATGATTAAATTTACCAGTGAGTGTAAGCAGTAACATAGATTTGATGATGATGATACGGCATTGTGGAGAGAAAGATGTCAAAATTGTATTTATGCCATATCCTTCAGATTGAATTTGAATTCAATTTCAGAAAATATCTAGTATGAATGCTCATTCTGAAAAGCCCAATATTTCCTATTTCTAAATAAAGAACAGTCAGTAATTTTTAGCTCAGCAAAGAAAAAAATGTGTTAACTTTAATGCTCTCCAGGCACTGGCCTGACTGACTTACTACAGAAAAACCCAGAACTGCACTTCCCGGAATCTTTATCTCCTAGGGCTTCTAATAGAGATGACTACTGAAATTCCTTCCCGCTAATAATTATACTCTGTATTTTGAGATATTATTAGCATAAAAGTGGTCTCTTTTTATCTAATATTGTTAACTTCGAATAGTTCCTAAGGAACAGTGGGAGATAGCAGTAAGTGGCCATGGCAGCATTCGCCAGTGCAAAGGAAACCCTTGGGCATAACTATCAAATGTTAAGGTTGAAATCCACTGAAATCACCTAAAAAGATCAGAAATTTAGATCCTGCTCATTGTGTCTACATTTTCCCTGGAGAACTTTTATGTTACACCACCAGCAATCACATAAGATTTTTCTTAACTCTAATACTCTGAATATTATTAGCAATTGATATTAATTAGAGTGTGCAGTTTGAAACGTTCTCTCTGTCCTGTTAATCACATGACATTGATTTTATGCTGCCCTGTTCTGGAACTCTTTATATCTACTGCCTCTGACTGTTCTTAGTCTGACACCTCTTACGGGTCTTTGCTATCATTTTCTTTCAAAACTGACTTATTCTATGACTTACATAACTTCCTTCTAGTAAAATATCTACATTTTATTTGAATACAAAATGTATTTCTTAATCTAGCTTATTAATATATGTGTTTTAAGGTAACAATATATCCTAGAGATCTCCCCATGGTTATATACAGATATATTTTTTATTGAGATATAATTGACATATAACAATTAGTTTCAGGTGTATTCAGGTAGAGTAGTTTCATAGTGATTTGATATTTGTGTATATTGTAAAATAATTACCACCATAAGATCAGTGAATACCCATCACCACACCTAGTTATAAATTTTTGTTTTTAATGTAGGTATCACCTTACATCTTTTCTCTTATTACTGTCCTGATAGTTGAAAAACCTTTTATACCTTTAACCATCACTTTTACACAGTTAATTGCCAAATGCCTATCATAAATTTGACTTCTCTACTAAACCCCAAGATCACATTTCATTTCTTCATTTGAGGGTTATACTTGCATTTAAACATCAATAAGTGAAAGGCACTCTCAATAGTTTATAGAAGAAATATAATCTCAATTTCTCCCTTCTGTCTGGCACTGTTAGGGAATGTCCTCAAGAGGAAATGACCACCACCTGATCATGAGCTAGACCCAGCAATCCGAGGCTCCTCCCCCCTCCCCTGTGCTTGGAATACTGGCTCTGCCTGCCTTCCTGCTCCCAGACCCCACGGAGATAATGATGTGGTGTTGAAATCATCTGGACAGTATATATGCCTGAGATCAGGTAAGGCTTCCACAAAAATTTTAATATTATGGCACGTGGGTGAGGGATCTCTTATCTTGGGGTCACCCAAGACAAGCCTGGTATGTGCGTTCCCTTGCTTATTATACCTGCCACCTACCACCCTGGAGTAGCCTGTCTCTTTTTTCATTCTCTTCTCACCCTTTGTGTATGGGGGCCACATGGGAGTTTCAGATTACACCTGGGAAGCTCCTAGCTTGTGGACCAAACAGACACCTCATTCAGTTACGGAATGCTATCATTTCTACCCTCTGAGTCTCAAACTCATAACCATGTTTTGGTTTCTATTCTTACTACCACTAATTCAAGTCTTCATTATCTACTGCATGGATTATTGTAAAAAGCCTTCTGGTCTCCATGCTTAATGTTTTTCTTAAGTGCCTCAACAAACTATTTCTGCTGTAACAGGTACCTTACCAAGCACAACTCTCGTCAGATCAAGCTTCAGTAGCTCCCTATTGTCTTTGGAATTGAGAACCACCTTAAACCATGTTTCAGCATACCTCTCCAATTTTATTTAATTTCTAAACATGCATGTTTTATCAAAGTAGACCACTTATTTCCTTAACACAATCTCAACTTTGACAACTCTACACTGTTTTTGCTGAAAGAAGGTTCTGGAATGTAAGCATCTCTCCTTGCTACTCACTCTCCTCCATGTTGAACTGCCAACAATCCAGCCATCCTTCAAAGTCGACACTAAATGCTTCCTTCTCCAGGAAGTTTTTCTAGATGCTTCTAAAGAACATTTCTTGGAATAAACCTCTGTAACACTTGGTTTATATGACATATACCAAAGTATACTAGGTATTTTATTTGTTTATGTAATTATTTTATGCCCAACATCTAAGTCCAAAACTAAAAACATTAATTTCTAAAGAAAAGGCTATCCTTACCAATAAATAAAGAAAAAATACTATGCTGCTTGAAGTTATTGTGGAAAACAGATGACTAAAGGCATAATGAAAAACTATAAAATACTCTGCTACACATTTAGATAAGTCTTTAGAACAATGGAAATCCACACACATGCCATGTCATTCGAACCATGAGATCTCAGACATTCTATTCTGCCTTTGGAGACAGTTGGCCTCAAATAATGTGCTTTTCTTCCTTTCCAGGGCTTCATCTACTTTATGTTACTCTCCCCTCAAAATCTAAATATGACTGCATCACGAGTCTAATACCCTTTAATTCTATTTATATTATCATAAATACAAAAATGTTAAAAGAATGAACAGTTTCAAGAAAGAGAGAGTGGCCATCAAGGCATAGAGGGCATCAAGGTTGAAACATGGGAGGAGGTTTAATTTGGTGATTGGAGTTTCCTTCCAGGCTTTTCCAAGAGGCCTGTCAGGGAAGTGGAGAGAGAGAAACACTGGAATGCACAGGACTGGAGGGAAAATGTTTGTTGCAAAAGTATAGAAAGTGAGTTTATACAACACGCCAGAGAATATTTTTGTTGAAGAGAAATAAATTTAAGTAATTAAATAATATTAAGATGCAGTCTGTCTGACCTAATTGATAATAATATGTTGAAAAACTTCATTGAAAATTCACATTTTTTACTAAAACAAAAACTACTTACCTATGCAGCATATTTAGAAAATTTAGAATACAATTTTACAGTAAACTGAGGCACACTGAAAATTTAAATATCTCTGTAGCATATCAATTTTTCACATGCATTCATTTATTCAGTAATTATATAAGCTATTTAAGAGTGTTTAGTCTTTAATAAATGCTCATTAACTTTCATTTATTATAATTATGTCAATATTGAATATGGAAAATTAATAAATATCTTATTTAAGCTTAATTATTTTATAAACACATTGTTTTGTTTAATATCTTTGTAGAATATTTTTTCCAAGTGTTGTTAAACTTTTGGATGTTCTGTCTTTTGAGAAATTGATCCAAGGTATGATTTGCTCCCTCCCAGAATGAACACACATGCATTTACACTAAAGTGTTCTTAGGTTTTAGCATATAAGAGCATTTCATTTATCAAAAGCTGATACAGGTAAAGACATTTTTCGGATAAAAAAAGCTTCAAAACTTTTCATCTAAACTATTTTTGAAGAAAATATTTCCAAGATATGTCACTCATTTTTCTGCCATCTTTATCAGATTATAGGAACTTGATGAATAAAAGCCATGACTGTTGCATAGATTATTGTGCTAAGTCTGAGAACTAATGTCCTCAGAGGTTGTTGCCTCAGAAAAGAGCCACACTCTGCTGCCTTCTTTCCTCCTCCTTTTTCTGATTGCTTCATTAATTCAGCTCTTATATTTGCTATCTGTTTGCTTCCAACACTTCTGTCTCTGCTTCTGACTCATTCTATCTAAACCAAGAACCAGAAAACAGACATGCTGAAACTATACATAAAGTTGAAATAAAATAGGCCAACAAGGTTCCGAGACTCTCTTACTAAAGTATATGGTCTTTAGGATGTTTATTTTTGGCAATTCAACTCTGTCTCTTTCTTCAGAAACTTATCAAAATTCCAGAAAAGTAGAATGGCTATGCTTGTAAGCTTTATGAGAACAAACAAACAAACAAACTATAATGTCTTTAAAGGATATGATGACTTTGTAAAGTTCTTAAAGGAGTCTTAATCCAAAAGGCTGAAGAGAATGGCTATAAGGAATAAGCAACCTTTCTTAGTTACTTCACCTTTATTTATTATTCACGTGCTGTGTGATCTGTGTGTGTGAACATGTGTGTACACATGTGCTCAGTATGAGTTTGATGTTGGATAATAAATGTTTGGACTTAGGATGTAAGACAAATTAATACCAACTTATTCATTTCACAATTTACTACTATAAATTGTTCTCTGTATGTAGCCTTATCTAAAAACCTTGGAAATATCAGACAAAACAGTATAGTTGTATTTTATATATACTAGTATCAAACTGGATAACATGAAGAACATGGGTAATTATTTACCCATAGGTTACAGGAACATTAAGTAATTATTTAAACCCAATTTGATTCTACTGGGTTGTGATGGTTAATGTTTTGTGTCAACTTGACTGGGCTAACGGAAGCCCAGAGAGCTGGCAAAACATTACTTCTGGGTGTGTCTGTGGGGATATTTCTGGAGGAGACTAGCATTTGAGTCAGTAGACTGAGTCAGTAAGATCTCCCTCACAGAGACAGGTGGGCATCAGCCAATCCGCTGAGGGCCAGAACTGAACGAAAAAGGCCAAGGAAGGGTGAAACCACATTCTGTGTGAGCTGGAGCATCTGTCTTCTCTTTCCCCCACACTCCTGGGATCAGCACTTAGAAACCACTGGCTTTCCTGGTTCTCAGGCCTTCAGATTTGGGCTGGAGCTATAGTATCAGCTTCCCTGGCCTCCGGTTTGCAGAGACCAGCCTCCATAACTGCAGGAGTAAAACTCCCAGAATAAATCCCTTTCTGTATGTCTATATATGCTATTGGTTCTGCTTCTCTGGAGACCCCTAAAATAGAGATACACTTTGAAAAACCAGATAATTATTGAGAATAACCTCCTTCTGGTCATCAAGCTATAGTAAGTCAATCCTGGATGAGTATTTTGGGGGAAATCAACTATAAATAAGATCTCTCTTAGGTGGTACAATAATGCTTGGGACAATCATTCACAGAACATAACCTTTCTTTAACGGGTAGTGGGAGGGCCAAACCTTCACGCTGTCCTTACACCGACTGAAGGCATTATAAAGAAATGTTGCCTTTATTGGCAGAATTAAATTGCTTTGCATTACTATAATTAGTGTACCTCTTAAAGTTTAGTAATGATAAAGGAAGTATGCAGACCTAGATAACACAAACAATGTAGAAATAATAATAATAATGAAAAAATAACAAGTGTTTCAAATATACTGTTTTGTTAAAGGTAAAGAGGAATAAATGTTTACGATTTATGGACACTTGTGCAATTTTTATAGTAAATAATACTAGTACTAGAGAGAATCTGAAATGCTCCTCTTCAAACAGCATACTTTAAATCCAATTTGAAGTTTACTGGACTCTGAGACTGGCTTTGTTTTTTATAGGTTTGTTCCAAACGCATTCTGAACAAAAGCCGTTATCGATCTGATAATACTTCTAATTAGGAACACCTTTCAGAAGTCGATGTTAACATTTACACAAAGAAAAGAAAACAGTAGTTCTTGGTCTTTTCCCCTCAGTTTTTCTTGTAAGTTACTCTGTGAATCTCTGCCAAGGCACAGCACCCTTGGGGTTCCTTCCTCTCCGGAGACGCCGTAAGGTCTCTAGCAGAGTGAGTCCAGCTCCAACCATCAGCGACTCCACAGTCACCCCAGGCTCTTTCTCCCGCGGGCCCAGAAACTCACAGCTTCACAGCTTGGCATGCCACCCCTTTTCCTACAGACTTTACCCTTCCTTTTTTTGCCCAGATACTTTTGCATGGACATTTAATTTGGATTTTCTCTGATTTCTGAATCCCTTCTTTAATGAAGATACTATTTTTTGACCCCATTTTCTTCTCATTGCTCATGGCAAGAGAACTCACTCCATTCTTGGTCTAGAACAAGCTGCTCAACACCCACTGTGGGGAAAAGTCTGGACGCTCAAATTGATTCAGAAGGGGGACTACGACATCAGCACACCTGGAAAAGCATGACGCTGAGTGAATATGCCGCGTGGCCACATGACTGTCTCCATGTGAGGACTCTTTGGTTTCATAGGTTCTCTTCAGCTGAGGAATATTATTGGTAGTTAGCTACCAACTATTACAATTTGAGGTCACCTTGGTGGAAGATATCCTAGGATCACTAAAGTCCCTATAAGACTAAAGGACCTTCAGAATAAATCATGTATAAAATGAACCACCAAAACCCGTAATCATTAAAAAATATATATATATATGTTCTGCACCAGTTGAATTCTCCTAGTTAATCCCCCTACCAAGTTACATCTCTTCCTGATCCATAAACTAAAGCTTAAACATCCCATGCATAAGTCTGTAAGGTAAGATACATTTATTTGAACACATTATCATCTATAGTTTGGTGATCTTTATATGCAGATTACTACAGCATGACAAATGAAAGAAAATCTTTCTGAATCACAGCAGCATCATGAGAGGAAGCTTTAAAGAAATGAGAAAACTGTAATCTACATCAATTCAACGCATATAATACTTAGGAAGACTATTTCTTTGCTCTGATCTGCTTTTTTACCTATAAAGAGGAATGTGCCATTTGGTTAACATAACTGTTGGTTCAATGCAATTGTGGTGATGTACGAGTGCATGTAGGTTATGTTTTTCTCTCTATTCCCCTTTCTGTACTTCCCTCCCTAATTTCAGAGGCAACTAAAGGAAGAAGTATTATTTTACATATTCCAGCATTACAGAGTCCACTACAGAGGGATCTCAGAGATGCACCACCTCCCGGAAGTTACTCAGGCATGATCGTGACCCTCACAGGTACTCACGCATTCCACAGCTCTGCCTAGTCAGCACTTTCTTGGGACAACCAGCAAGAAAGTAACTTGACATCCTTTTAAACTATGTATGGAACATTATGAAGACTCATTTTTTAAAAAACATACTAGAAGATATATATTTTCAACATTTGATTGGATGGCAAAGGACATTCGTCAAATGGAGAGAGCAGCTCATATTCCCCTTTCCATATACATGTGCTGATGAGCACAAGATAAACACTATATGAATTCACACGAGTACATACAGATGCATGCAAATGTGTGTGTAAACTACATAGGTGGTTGGGCCCATCTAAAAATCAGACACCAAGTATCCATAATACATTACTTACATATACTTAAAGACATGAACAATGGATATTATACTGAAAAACATATGGCTTACATACTTGCAATTTTTTTTTAAATTTCAGTAAAATTTGGGGAAAACATCCTATTTCTTACCTACATTTCCAGTCATTAAGTATGAATTCTGAAAGTCCATCATCCCCATTCCAACAATGTGTATAAAATCTTCAATCACCTGCATTAACTCTATCGAGCCTGGATAAATCTACAAAAAAAACAAAGGTTGGAATAAAAAGTTTATATAATGGAATTTTAAAAAACCCAGTATAATGAGGTCATAAATAAGCTCTAGTGAAATGAAGAAATGTATGTAATGGCAACAGTGGTGTTTTGGACTAATAGTTGAGAATGGCTCCTTTCCTCACCTAAATATACCGGAACAAAGTTTGAAATTTGGGAGCTTTTTACATTTTTTTCCTTAACATCTGTATTATGGGCATTGAGAGAAGAAATTATTACTGCCATCATGAAGATATTTACAAAGTTATTCATTTAACTGCAAAATAACTAAATATCTAGGGGGAGACATTTATTTCCAATCATTATAATAGCCATGGTATGAATAACAATGTTAACAATGATTTCAGGATCGACATAAAGGTGCTTTATGTGTCCATACACACCTCCCAACACCAAGCCACCTCGCAAGGACAAATATTTTCTTAAAGACAACCCAATTCTGGCAATGGCTCATGGTGTGTGGAAACTGGAAGCCATTTAAAAGGTCATGTGAATTTTAGCATGTGTAACCCGTGGTGCTTATAAAGGCAGACTGCATCGTATAACCATATTAGAGCAGAAAGTCTTTTGAAGTGAGGTTCATTTCTTTTAGCCATTCAGCACTGCAGTAGCACACAGCCATGAAAAAAATTAAGTAGATTAGAGAGTTTTACTAGTTTTGTGTATGTGCAAAGGCCAGTGAGGAAGGAGAAGAGACACTGATTAGCAGGAAAGCATTCAGTAAGAGTTGGCAGGGGTTGGGTGGAGGAGGAAGACATGCTAGGCAGGGCAGACGGCAGGCAGGGTGTGTGCATTTTACAGGAGCTCATGACTGTACCCATCTAAAAATCAGACACCCAGGATGCACATTTTTTTCATATACCTGATGATGTGAACAATGACTATTACACTTAGAAATGTACAGCATAGATAGGTGCATTTTTTTTTTAATTTCAGAAAGATTTTGGGATAAACGTTATGTCTTTCCTACACTTCCAATCATTATTTGCATTCTGAAAGTTCAATTAGCAGCACTCCAAAAATGTGCTCTGAATTTCCATCAGCTCCAAGCTTCCGGTTACTCCTCTATTTTTTTTTTCTCTGCTTTTGTGTAGGCGTACGTGCATATGAGTATGTGTGGTGGAAGGGTAAATACAAATTTAAAATGAGAGGCTTAATTTTCCCTGTTGAAAATAAGAAGACTTCCTCTTTCAGTTCTTTGCTCCCCCATCCCTCTTCTTAGAGTATTTATTTCAGAAAATTAATAATCGTTAAGTTCATTCTCTGGTTCTTTGACATGTATGTGAATCTTTTTAAAAGCTAAATAGTCTCTTACCAGATTAAAAATCAGGAATGTCTCTCTGAAATGTAATCACCAAGGAAGACAGTGTCTCTCTCTCTCAGTCTTTGTGATAGTCTAATTTCAGCAGGAGCCCTGCTCGATGTTGCAAAACTTTCAGCCATTAAGATATAAGAAGCTTATTTTTTCTTTGAATAAGGGCAGTTTCCTAACAAGTGCTCACCCCAATTACCAGCAAATCTAGGATGAACTGTGCATAACAAATGGTGCTGCTAAATCTTCTTACCAAAGGACTAGTTGTTTGTCTTGAGGACACATTGCAATGGACTGTGTCTGGTGGGCTACACACAAGGAGGTGAGAATCCTTTTTGTCTGCAGTTTCTTAGTGGGTTGCCTGTGATGTGCATCACATTCTGGATTAAACACTTATCCAATAATAAAACTGCTTCGTTTTTTTTTTTTTCTACCTTTGTGGACAAGTTTTCTAGGCTGGTAGAAGATTTTAATTGTGTTTTCCCAACAGAAGCCAAATGTTGTAGAGCAGGGGTTGGTAAATTTTTTTCTGTAAAGCACCAGACAGTGAGTATGTTAGGCTTTGTGGAGGATGGGGTCTCTGTTAGAACGACTCAACTCAACCTCTGTCCTTGTTGCACCAAAGCAGCAGCCATATGTCAGCGACTGGGTGTAGCTATAGGGCCAAACTGTACACAAAGCAGCTGGACGTGTCAGGCTGGAAGCGGCTCACTTGCTAAGTTTACCCACTCCTGCTGTAGAAAACTTGAATTTTCAGTATAATAAGGAAATACAGAGCATAGTATCATGACTGAAGTTGAAATGGCCTGTCTTGATTGCAATGGACTTGTCCATTCCAGGTATGGTGAAGGCTTATGGAATAGTGCATATGGAATATAGTCTTTTTTCCACTGTAGTATACTATATTTTTAGTATGACACCTTAAGGAAGCATAGTTTTATCTTTTATAACCAGGGCCAATGTGCAGAAAACATGTTCTACAATGACCCTATTTGTTGCCCAAAAGTGTAAATTTTGTTTGCGAAACCTTCTGATGTCAATATTCACTACTTGATTCAGCTGGTTTTTCCAAACGCACCCAGACCTGTGTTTTATAATTTGTTTTGTTGAAGCTATTCCTTTAAAAGGAGATAAGGGGACATACAAGGAACTATCTTTGGTAGGTTTTAAACAACTCTTATTTCCATGGACATCCCCCTTTGTGCCATAATCTTGGAGACTCATTTACTATGTAACTGCATTTATGAAAATAACTTTCAGTAAAAGCTACAAAATTGTTGTTGGTGAATATCATATAGTTATAAAAGCATTAGGGATCATGACTACTAAAAAAATACTTAAAAGATAAGAATATAGCTAAGTCAAAAATCACAAGTAAACAGAGGGACTAAGGACTCAGGATTTTCCATTGATGAGAAGTTCTGCCACCACTCATTCTGTGTTCACACTGGGACCTCGCAGTAAATAACATCATCCGATGAACTGCAGTCTTGTTTAAAATAGGGTTCATACATTTGTCTTATATATACCCATAATTAACAGTCTCCAGCATTCTAGAGAGTTGTGCTTAGTCTCTGCAGCTGTGCTCTAAGGAAAGACACAGTGAATGAATGAGGCTCTCCGCTAGAGAAAAGCCAAGGACAAATATATAATTCAAACAAGTAGAAAGGGATAGATTTGGGGTCTTAATCCAAGGAGTGATTTTTCTTTTTCTTGAGAAGGCCAGAAGCACAGAATTTGTACCTGATAATAAGGCGGATCCCCACTGGACTATTTTTAGAGCTCCTGTCACAGCAGGAATCAAGGGTATGCTTTACTCCTGCAGGCCCAGTACATGATCACAGAGAGAAAGAGGCAGATGGCTCGCTTGGACCTCAGCAAAGATTTTTATTTTCAAGATTGCATTGTTCTCTTGGAATTTTTAATTAGGGTCAAGTTGAAAACTTAAAGAAGTTTAACATTCAGTTAAAATAAATTTCCATTGAGTTTTTTAAAAACATGCTTATTCTTCCTTTCTTAACCTCTAATCCACTTTTCCTGTAATTTGGAAAAAATGTTATTAACCATATGTCAGCGTAGCACAAATGGCAGTGCAAGGCATTTTAAAACAACAACTAAACCAATAAGACCACTTGCTACGCTGATCATGCATAGCAGAAAGGGACAAAAAAAAGCAGAATACAATTATTTTTATGAGAATTCATCTTTACAGCTCTTGGCTTTGAATTAAAATGCACATCTGTATATATGATCCAGAGTATATGTAGTGTTGCAGTACATGCAAATGATTTTACTAGTGAGTAATCTATAGTTTAATTTGCAATATGTGCCTTTAGATTTGCTCTTTTTTCCATAGTCTGTAGGTAGGAAAGAAACTAGTTGGCAAGTCATATAGTTTTCATGTACTAATACTTCAAAATTATAAATTACTTTAACGTGCTCAGTTTGTTCATATTTATAAATATCACTCATTTCATTAATTTTTATGATAAATCACTCATTTTCTCTAAAGTTAGTATGATATAATCTGGAATGATTTTTCAAAGTCTCCTTTTATGTTCTTGGAACAGCAAGCCATTAATTTCTCCACTTATTTCTAAAACTTTACTTAGACAACTTCATCTTAAATTTTGAAATAACTCCAGCCTTACCTGCTGTGCATCTTCCCACTTTTCCTTGTTTTCTTCATCAAGAAGGTTGCTAACTATTTGAAAGAAGTTCTGTAAATTAAATTAGATAAAAGGTTGAGTGTTACATGAGAGAATATACGTTTCGAAAACATCCATTTGAACTGATGATGTGGTAAGGATATAAATGCTTTGCAATATTGTTTTATGACCCCAATATATTATTCTAGAAGATCTCTGAGGATCCTTTCTCAGTACTGTAATTCTGGGATTTCTATGTAACTTCACATATACACCTCAGAAGACATCAGAATAGGTAAAATACTTATTTTAACTTACAACTTCCTGTTCATTATATTCTCTATAAATTATTCTGCCACACTACTGTATAATCATTCCTTACAAATAAGTGTTCTCCCTTCTGTAATGAAGGTGTCCTAAATTTATCTTTTTACATGCTATCCAGTTAATTGTGGAACTTGACCACTACTTATACCACCGTTTTGAAGAGCATCACAGTGACATAGACTATGCGCAAAGGTGACACAAATGACAGGCTTGTGGCCTGAATCCTGGCTCTGCCCTTTCTGGCTAATTTTCTTTAACTTTTACAACTGCCTATTGCAAGATTACATGAAGTTTCCTAAGTATTTGGCATATAGCACACAGTAAGTGCTCAATAAATCTTAACTATTTAAAATTATTATCCTTTACTCTGACTTTTGTGACTTGGGGTCACAGAAAACTTAAGAAATATAAAGTGACCTGATGAATTTGCCTTATGCCACATAGATGACAGTCCCTAAGTTGTGTCCTGAAGGCCTGTCCCTTCCACCAGGTCTGTATGTACTTTAGCAGAAGCCTGGTCTCATCTGACACATGAGTCAGTGCACGACTCCTGTGAGTGGAAACAACCACAATTTTTTAGCCTCATCAACCTTCCTCCCTATCTAGCTTTTCAAAACGGGCTGTTATCCTAATTTCAAATAAAGTCACCTGGGTGTTTTAAGAAGAAAAACAAACCAGCTTCATTTCCTCTTCTCTTGTGTTTCGAAGCCGTTAGTATCTATATTTAATTGCCCTATTTGTGCTATTTATTTTAATAGTTCCTAGCAATCTCATGATCGAGACATCTTTGAAGCCATGACCTCTATAAAAGTTTACAGAATATTTTATGCAACTCTTAAAACTGCATGTCTGTTTGAGACTCATTTTCAATTCGTTTAACCTTTTTGTACTACCAGCCATTTTTTCCACCTAGAATTTCCTGGTTGGAGTGGTAGCATTTAAGGGCTTAATCCATTGAGCTGTAACTCTACCTATGGGCAGAAAGAATTGACCTTCCGAGTTCTCCAATTGCCAGTGGCTGATTAACTCAGTAGGGGACATGGTGCTAATGAGGCAGAAGTTGGAGATTTCATCCCCGTACATGCCAGTTAGCTGTGCAGAGGTCCATGGCCATGGTCTGCATGCTAACCCCGGCCAGCTTCCATACAAATGCATGCAGCTGCTAACAAGAGACACCAAAAGAATGGAACCAATTTGTGCAAATGTGTCTCCATTTCTGGGAAAACATTTCACAAAGCATGTTTTGCTGAAAGCAGGTCAGTGGCTCTGCACTGCATATAAAGGCCAGTGAGCACACATCATTCCTTCATCAAAATGATCAACTCAGAGGTCAGCCTTTCTTTTAATCACCAAAGAGAGTACATAAAAGCACACAAACACACAAATTATTAAAATATACATTCAAATAACCAAACAGAGAGTATAAGAAATGTTTTATAACATTTTCCAAGGTCAATAAATCACTTCCCTAAATCAGTGTGAGAGAACAGCACACACTGTCAATAGGATTAGGGGGTGATCATTTGTGGGCCTGTGCAGGGGCTCAGTGAGTTAAGCTGGAACATCTCAGGGGGCGGAAAGGGGGTGAACATTCACGGGGAGCATGAGCCCTTCTTGTCTGTCAGTGCGTCCTCAGCACATACCCAGCCTGGCTCACAGCAAACACTTAGTAAAGCCCTACCGTGAAGGAAATAATGAAGTTACAAAGTCAGTACACCTCGGACTCTCTAAGAAGACTCAAGCATCGCTCCTCTGAGCTCGCCCTGCTCGAATCTGTCTAACATTGAAAACATCGTGTATATCAATTTACTTTGACATTTGCTCAGACTGATAGAACAGAGCAGAACCAAACAGAAAACCGTTGTGAAGAGGGGACCCGTAACATCTCAGGCCACTTGATTGATGTCTTGAGAAAAGTATGAAGCAGCTTCCAGGGCAGCAATTCCAGTGCTTGCCAGAGTCCTTGAGGAGCTCTAATTGCCACAGTACCTCTCCTGATGGTTCATGGCTCAGCACACTTCTGTCGGCCCCTGAGTTGCATCTGACGGCAAGTTTCTGTTTTATTTTGCCTTCATCGGCCCTGCTGTCCGTGGCCTAAACTGACTTGAAAGAGTGGGATGTCCTTGGCAGAGTTTGAGTTTGAAGCCTGAACTAGGCAATGTGGTTTAAAATCGCCCTACCATCTAATAACTGTGTTCCCGGGCTGGTGTTGCCCTCTACACCTTCCTTCTGCAACCTGTAAGAGAGAAATGGTAATAGCTGTCTGGCAGCGTACTTGTGAAGCTTGGAGCTAATTTCTTAGCACGATATCTGACACATGGTAAGTGCTCAATATATGGCACCTTTAGGATATTACTCCCTTTGCATTATCTTTTTTATGACTGGCAGCATGATTTGTATTTATGGCCACATTACAGTGAATGTGCACCTATAATGCTGCTACAGACTTTCACAATCAGTGGCGCTCTCCCCTTTCCTCTTTGATAGTCTCTTCCTGTCTGAGGAATTTGCACAGCCCAGAGCTTACTCACCACTAACCTCAGGGCTTATGATTTGTCCAGCAGAAACCCTCCTTCCTAAGAATGCACCCTGCAGGGGTGGCGGGCGGGTGCAGTGTTGTTAGTATCAATCACCTACACAGGAGAGGCACTGTGCCAAATGATGTGGTACACAAGGTCAGGGGGCATGACTCTGCTTTACTTTTGCAAGATGCATGATGAAAATCAGTGCAGTAAATGTATGAAAAGAGAAGCATAAATGTTTCTGCCACACTCAAAGTGTAAGTCCCAGATCTGGCCATGTGAGATGAAAAGGACACTGTATTTTATGGAAAGTGGTAAATACCTCCTTGCTCTACATCTTATTGGCTTCCACTTAACACATTTCTCATGGACTATATCCTATTTTCTATAAGTACAGTGAAGTGCATCTTAGCCCTGAGCATTTGCTTATTCCTTATGAAATAGAGTTGTAGGTGAGGCTAGTGATTTGAGCTATTTGACCCACAGGAAATGCGTTTGCCTCCTCAAAACCCAGCAGCAAAATGCCTGGACACTGAGAGGAAAGGGCAAGTGCTAAAGAAGACTTAACAGTGCAGAACTGAGAGCTTTAAGGTGTCCTGGTGGTCCTGACTAGAAATAGTGGGGGGCCACAAGAAAGGCTTAAGGCTAAACAGGGAAGAAGGGACCGGCCATTAGGGTAAGGACACAGCATGGGAGAGGCCACTGATTCTGTGACTGGCAGCTTCAAGGCCACGCACGATCTGGCCCCTTCCTGTCTCTCCAACTGAGTCTGAAGTTCCCCAGCCCCGTGCTCTGTGTACTCCAGGGGCGCTGGACTTCATGCATCCCAGACTCTGATCCCTTTCTTCAGCTGTTCTACTTCCTGTTCTTACTGAAAATACCCTTTCTAGATTTATATGCAATTTCCTTAAAAAGGATTTATAAGATCACCACTACTGCCTAAGTACACAAGGTCTGCAAATTCTCTTTTACCTTTAATTTAAATCAGTGAACATTTTTTATTTTGCATTTACCAATGCTTGGCAAAAAAATCCATGGAGAAAGGAAATAGCCAGTGCATAATCAATCATGCAAATATGTGAAGGAAGAGGTTCTATCTACCGTAAGGGGCACTTGTTCTCTCTTCTGTTATCCTGCTTTCCCAAATGCAGAGTGAATTAGCAGGACAGTCTGTGACTTCACTCCCACCTCTACATCCATGTATGGCCACTCAGCAGAACTATCCTGTATAAAGCCAAGGCTGAATAATTTGCCCTCCATCCTAACATAAAGGAGGACAGTAATGCAGGCAGCCCGCTGTACAACACCTGCTTACGGGTGGTAAACATCTGACACATCGTTGCACTGTATAGTCTTCTTCTGAAGTACATCACAATTTTTAATTATGATATTTGTATGACAATCAGTTTAGGGCATTTTCTAGCAGCCTGTGATCTAGTTGGAATTATTTCTATCTTGTTCACTCTTGTGCTCCACTCTTGTACATAGGCAAAGGTAAATACTGAAGTGTTTCAAACTGATTAGTTGCAATGTCTACTGTGTATAAGACAGTGGGTTAGGCATTGGAGAATTAAAAAAAAATCAATCAATGGCCCCACACACAATTTGCTGCTTCCTTTCCAACTCAACACCTTCCTCTGCCAATCACCCGATGCTCTCACTATATGCAGGGAAGGAGATATGACACTTGTTTGTACAGATAAGAGAACAGGTTATCCTGAATAAATATGAGATCCAACTCTTCCTATTTAAAACAGCCTTCTGAGGTCTCAAGGCCACACTGAACACAGACACATAATTCTGAGATATTGTAGGAGCTGATGAATGGAGAAGCAACACCTGTGGAAGTTGGACTGCTGAGACCCGGCGACAACCGAGGAAGGGTCTCCTCTTCCATAAATAAGCTCACGCTTTGCCAACCTCAGAAAACCTCCCCATGCACCACTAACGCCACCCCATCCCCGGCAGAATGCGTTTGGCAGCATGATTGCTGCTCTGCTCACAGAAGAACAGCCCAAGGAGAGTTACGAACACATAACCCAGGTGGCAAAGTGGAGGGCGCTTGGCAAGGAGACAGGCAGGAGAAAGGCGTGTTGCTAGGGGAAGGCATCGGTGCCCCAAGCAGTGACTGTGAAGACCTAAAGGGAGGTGGTGGATTTGCCAAGGGGAAGGCGAGGAGAGATGTGGAAAATATTGGAGAAGCAGAAATGTATTTACGTATTTGAGAAGTATTTATTGAGCACATACTGTATACCTGGCACTGTTCTACATGCTGGGAATACATGAGGGAGGCACACCAGGGCTCCTGTCCTCACAGAGCCCACACTGTAGTGGGTAGAAAAAGGCAATAAAGGAGAAAATAAATAACTGCCCAGGATGCTTTCAGATGGTGATACCAAGCCAAAATAATTTATGGGGATAGAGGGTCGGGGAGTTGTGTGCATGTGTGTTTATGCAACACTGCTTAAGGCTGAGTGGTCAGCTGGAAAGACTCTTGAAAGTGACAGCTGACCTGAAATCAGAGGATTAGAAGAAGACAGATGGAAGAAGACCCGAGGAAGAAAGTTCCAGGAAAACAAGGGGAAGACGAAGTGCAAATTCCCTGGGTAGGTGGGACAGTTTGGAGAAGCTAAGAAACAGAAAGAGGCCAGTATAGCTGGGGTGATCTTGAACAGGGGGCTGGGTGAGAAGAAGAAGAGAGAATAGTAACACAGGGTGTAAAAGATAGGCAAGGAACCAGACCAAGTGGCGTCTTGATCCTCTGCTAGTTAGATGGCATGAGGTTCATTAAAAATAAAAATCTAACACTGCTGCTGGGAGAACAAAGTGCAGCAGAGCAAGAGTGAGTGTAGGGAGGGCAGAAAGTAGTCCCCACTTTTTATTGAAGCCAGAGAGCATGGCAGCTTGTCTAAGGGGCCCAGCATGACCCGGCGACAGATTGCCCAGGAGGGAAGGTACAGAAGCAAAGATGGGTCTTTGGTTCCTGGCTCAGGTAACTCCGGGCAACATTGCAGTCAGCCACGCCAAAGAGCACAGAAGAAACAGCAGTGCGGCAAAAAAGGGAGAGAGCTTGGGTTTATCAGGCTGAGAATGAGGAAGCTATAATGCAGCTAAGAGCAGAGCTAGAAGAGAAACTATAATATAGCTAAAACACAGGCGATAGACTACAGGAAGAGAAGTCAGTAAGAGAGATGAGAGACGAGGGGGTAGAAGAGAAGCAGGAGTGACATAAAATTAATTCAGAAACAGACTCTCCACTGGGGAGATTAATCTCCAGGAGACGGACTAAGCATTTCACAAGGTAAAAATCCAAAGAGATTTTACAGCATCTTACTATGCTGATGGACAGTGACTGTGAAGGGGTATGTGGCGGGGACTTAGTGAAGGGGGGAGACTAGTAAACATAATGTTATTCATGTAATTGTAGATTAATGATACCAAAATTAAAAAAAAAAATCCAAAGAGAGCTCAAGATTTGGTGCAGTCAATCTCATGTATCTTTACAGCCTCTATGCATTTGGCCAATGGCCTTGACACAAGTCCATGAACACACCTGGGTTATAGATGAAGGCATGTATAACAATGTGATCTGGCTGTGACCCTACTTTTTTAGTCTCCTCTTCAAGAGAGCAAGTTATTTTCAAAGAAATGAAATTATTATATAAATAATCTTGGGCTTGCATTAATGTATTTTTTTAATTAAACAAGCCCTAAAGCTTGCTTTAACTGTATTTGTTAACAACCGGATAGACAAAATAACTCACAGTTGTCACGACAGTCACGACACTATGGTTTAGACCTTTAATCTAGAATGTCTGCCCAAGGAGCATATTGACTAGTCATTGGCAGTTAGGAACTATCGAGGCTTCAGGAAGGCAAGAGATTATGGCAGCGGATGGCCCCTGGCAGGTTTCAGGGGCCAAGACATGTGCGGAGCATGAGACAAGAAACCAAGTCCCTAGAAAACCAGGGACAAACTGGGAGGTAGATTTTGGGAGTATCAAGGTCCGTCGTGGGGTCCACACAGGCTGGAAGACCGGGTCTAGAAAGCTGTGGTCAGAGGGCTCCTGCCAGCCGGGCTGGGCTCTCTGAGCTCAGCCATTACCTCTGCAGACCTAGAGGACGGTGAGAACACGTTATTGAAGCAAACATTCCCTAATGCTCACTAATTTAGGAGGAAACAAAGCCAAAGGCTGAAGGACACCTTTGTTTATTTCTTCTCCATTCAGTCACAGATTTCACAGAAAACAACGTCAGGACACCGTTCCAGGAATCAGTTTGTGTTTCACACTAATCTCACTGCTTGCCAGGAGGCAAGACAGTGTGACCTGTGGTTTCTGAGTAGCTTGGATGGGCGATTTCTTAAACAATGCGGCCAGTCTCGGCGGGCTAAGCTTAGGAGCAAGCACTCCGGCAGGAGGTAGCAGTTACCTGCTCTGAGGTGCAGCAGATGGGGAGGCCAGGTGGCGAGCAGAAGCCGTCCAGCCTTCCGTGCTTTGGGGCACGAGAGGGGTGCTGCTCTGGGGCCTCATTTACAGATGAAAGGCAAAAACGTTAGTGATGCTAATACGATTAAATATGTTCAATGATGATTCCCCAGAGCTGGCCTGGCTGAGCCGCCAAGGA